>NC_028648.1:49412641-49422463 GCF_001406875.1 Solanum pennellii | reverse complement strand
TATATATATATATATATTTATATTGTTTTCATTACCTCTTTATTATATTTATAAATGGAAAGTTCTTTGTAGCATTATCCATGACAAAGAAGCAAAAATATAGTAACATCTTTTACCGAAAGTGAAATTTTATTTGATATTTCTGGCAAAACTCTTTCACAAGATCATACTCAAAATTATTTGCTTCTATTTTAGGAAAGTGTATGCAACTTTCAGGAATCAAAGAGTTAGCAAATCTAAATTATTGTGACTATGAACTTCTAGAGCCATGTGATGGTAATCCTACAGTTCAAGCTCTGATTTTGTTCTATGCTTTGCATATTTTCAATTTTCAAGACCAATGTTCCTCTATAGAATTCAACTTTTATTTTCTTCATCATGGAGATAAATACAGTGACATTGATACAATAACAGTGTTTTCTGCCATAATATAGGTAAGTAAACATGCAGTTGATGAAGTTGAACATTATTTGGCGCTCTGTCCCTCCAATTTGCCTGGCTTTGAGATGTCAATGGTGGATAAAATCATACAAGGTGGTCTACATTTCATATCTATTGGATAAAGATCCCCATATCCTTGCAGACTAGACACAGGAGTTGAGACCTTTACCAAGCTAAAATAAAAATAAAAGATAAATTATAAGTACGTAGACCTTCATATACTACACAATGCACAACTTGACAAAGCATTTTTATGTCTTAAAACTCATAACTTGGACAAAAAAGAATCAAGTGTTCTGGAAAATTATATGAAAATAAATAAAAAAATAATCTACTCTTTTAATAACTATTGATTTATAACTCAATGTCTAGATAATAAGTAGCATATGACCATGTCCATGTAGAAAAAAATGTTATTATTTCAAAAGAATTATTAAATAATATTTTACTTTGACAAATGATTTTTTCATCTCTTGACAACACATTAACATGTGTTCATTTGCATGAGGAAGATTGGACAAGTGGCAAGCCACTTGTGAACTTGGTTACAACACTTTTACACTATATATACTTCTCTTTTCTCAATTGAAAAAACATGCAGAGAAATATATTCAATCTTTCTTCCCCAATCTTTGTTTCCCTCTTTTAATTTTGGTTTATTTCTACTTTTTGAAATTTTATTTTAATTAATGATTATTTATTTTTCGCTAATAACTTGCTAATGTTAATTAATTTATTGATTCCTATTACCTCTATTTAAGGTAGCGAAGTGCTTATTTAATTTTGGAAAAACATTTTACATCGTTGAAATAGTTTCTTAAGCAGTATTCAGCACGACTCAAATACTAATTTTATGTACTGTTATTATATATCATCATAGTAATTTTTATCTTATTTTTAGAATTACTTTTTTTTGTTAAATAATAAAATTATTTATTATTATTATCGTGAAATGCTTAATATTTCCACAACAATCTAAGAAACTATGACATATAATATGTGTCCTGAAACTATTGATGATACTGATGGTATTGACGATACTGATGTTGTTGCAATCCTAACATGGTACTCTTCAAGTCATTCTGCCAAAGGCTTACGGTAAAGAAAATTACATGTATGCAATTACCCATGGTTACAAATTTAATGCAAATAATAAAATCTTCATGGAAAATACACCGCAATGTAAAAGAATATTTAAAAGAAATGACAATCTCTCTAAGATAAAAATAACTTTGGCTGATACGGATAATCAATTTATTGCACTCACAGAAATAAATATTGTGGCTAATGTGAGAAACTAGGTGATAGACTTTGGTGCTACTTGATATTTCTAATATTTTTTCCTTAAGTTTTTAGTGTTTGTCCAAAAGTCTTTTTGTATTGATTTTTATGTAAGTTTTCCTTTATTTGCTGGAAATCTGTCTATAGATGAACGCGGAAGTTTTTGAGCAAGAAATGCAGAAAAGTTACCACCTACGGAGCTTGTGACGGTCCGTACGTGGCGTCGTAGTGAAGTTGCTGAAGGAAGATGTGGAAGTCTGACCAAGTGTGGGGTTACGACGTGCATAACGGACCGTCATCGCCATGACGGTCCGTCCTGCTGGTTCATCGTGATTATCAGAGAAGTAGTTCCAGTACCCAAATTCCAAGAAGTGTAATTGTTATGGAACAGAGACCCTCGACGGACCGTCGCGCTACGAATGATCTGTCATACCTGTTCGTCGAGGGTAATGAAGAAAGCAGCAGAATGATTTGTAAAGTATAGAATGACGGAGGCCATGACGGACAGTCGTGACCACGACGACCCGTCACGAGGTCCGTCGACCCAGCCGCGTTTTGACAGATTTTCAGCAATTAGAGTCTTTCTTTTATTACGTTTTTGTTTTTTTCTTATAAATAGTTGTAAAAACCTCGTTTTTGGGGTTATACTTTTTGTGGTTAGATAGTTTTATGTTAGATTCTTTGTTAGTAGATTATTTTGGATATTAGACTTTTGATTATTACACTTTTCTCTAGAGTTGATTGTTGGTGATTTTGTCGATTAATCAAGTAAATTTTTGGATTTTATTCTTTCTCATTGAAGTAACTGCATGAATTCTTATATTACACATATGAATATTGAGATTATGACTATGGGTAACTAAACTCCATAACTAGGGTTGTGGGAACCATGGGTGAATAATGAGGTAAAATCTAACTAAAATAATAATTCTAGAATAGTGTCTTGCATGTATTGATAATTCTTGCGTTTAGAAGTCTTTTTAACGGATGGCCAACGTTAGAACTCGCCTTAATGCTGCTTGGCGGACCAAGGAGGTAGATAATAGGAAAAGAATTATCAACATAGATTTAGTGTATACTATCTAATAGACTAGTATTGATTGGTACGAGGTAATAACTTAGTCAAATATCGAATACAATGCTTAATATGAGGTAAAGGTAAGGGTTAGTATATCAACACACGTAGCCAGACCAAGGTGCGGAGTGAAATTTTTTAAATGACGGACCAAGGATTCAGAAATACATAACTTATCACTTTGCATGCAAGATACTAGGAAAGAATTGTTATAGTTAGAATTATCAAGTTAGAAACTTGTGGGGAACACTTAAACCCTAGTTACTTTTATTAATTGATTAAACTCCAAGATTTAAATCTGTTAGTTGTTACTTTAATTTAGATAGTTATTTTTATTAATTTAGAAATAAAAAATCTCCCTTTTATTATCTTTTGTTTTCTAAGGAAATAATTGAGTAAATAATAGTACTAATAGATTGAAGTTAAGTCTGAAATATTTTCCTCATGGGAACTGTTATGCGGAATTCGAGATAATACGAGAAAATATAAACGCGAAAAACAAGACAACAGATTTACGTGGTTCACCAATAAATTGGCTACGTCCACGGGAAGAGGGAGAGCAGTTTTATTAAGGAGAGGCAAGAACAGAATTACAGAATAGGGTTTGCCATAGCGTCTATATATATTGCTAAGCTACGCCCTAACAGGCTTGGGCCCAACATACAGAATTGACAGATAATTAAGGGCCCAATACAATAACATTGTATCCCGTCGGGCCGGGGGCGTCTCCGCCCCCCCGGACCCCCAGGCCAGGGGGCGCGTCGCCCCCCTGGACCCCCCGACTCGCTGACCGAGCAGCGAGACCCCCGTCCTTTCTGTTTGTAACGGGTCCGATTCAAGGCATTCAACAGGAACGATCCCAACCTCATTAGTTGGGTTCTTTACTTGATACGACCGATTTACTTCTTATTTGAAAAGTAAGTTTGAGCGTATCACTAGTACACACATTTGTACAAACAAAAATGATTTTGTATCATACACCCAAGTTGGAAAAGGATAAGAAATTATTTATTTTGGTAACTCAAGGACAACTAAAGTTCTTGGAAAAGAAAAAGTTCTTCTCAAATTCACATCTGGTAAAACTTTGACATTGGGTAGTGTAATGCATGTTCCTAATATCCAAATTGATTTGATTTTTGTGGGATTATTGGGAAATGTTGAATGAATATTTTCTGAAGATGATGAGGTCATATTGATTAAAAAATAATATTTTTGTGGCCAATGAAATTTGTCACGATAGCTTATTTGTGCTTAATAATTGTGACAATCTTGAAATTGTATCTGCTTCTGTTATATATGATGAGCCTATTTTTTTATGGCATGATACATGTTAACGTGTCATATATTAACAATATGTGATCTCTTGATTTAATACTTGATTTAGATTTAAATAATTGTGATAAATGTGAAATTGTGTTGAAGCTAAAAAAATTAAAATGTCATATTTTCTAGTAAATAGAGAAACTGGTTTATCATCATTGATTCAAGTTGTTGGATGATTGGAAACAGAGTATGACTAGAGGTGGTAAAAGATATTATGTGACTTTTGTTGATGTTTTTCTCTCAGATTTACTAAAATTGTATTTGCTCAGAAATAAAAATGATGCATTTGATGCTTTTATTGCTTACAAGTCTGAAATTGAAAATCTACTTGATTTTGAAGCCGAACTGATAGAGGTGGAAAATCTGTATCTTTTAATGCTTTATGTCAAAAAGGAGAAATTATTCATAAAGTAACTCCGCCATATTCACTTGAGTCTAATGGAGTAGCCGAAAGAAAATATGAAACTGTGAAATTAATGATGAATTCCATTTTAATTAGTTCTAAAGCTCTTGATAATTTATGTGGTGAAACAATATATCTGCATGCCACTTACAAAATAGAATCCCTCATAAAAGAACTGGTAAAACTCCTTATGAATTGTGGAAAGGTTATAGACCTAATTTGAAATATTTAAAAGGGTGTGAGTGTCTTGCTAAAGATCTTTTGCCTGAATCTATGAAAAGAAAAATAGGTTTTAAAATTGTTGATTACATGCTTATTAGATATGCTGAACATAGTGTTGCATGTAGATTTCTTGTATTGAAAAGTGATGTGCATGATTGCAATACTATTGTTGAGACATAGAATGCTGAATTTTTTTAATACATTTTTTCATTATGCGATAAAAATTTTCATGCACATGTTTAAAGAAATAATTGAAATACCTCTAATGTTGATGAACTGAGAAGGAGCAAAGGACAAGAAAAATACATTTTTCTTAGGGAAGTGGTTTTCAAACTTTTGTTATTGACAGTGAACCATTAAATTATTTTGAAACTATATCTTCTTCTAATACTAAATTTTATAAAGAGACAATAAAAATTGAAATTGATTGAATTACAAAAAAAAAAAAAAGATGAATTTTGACTAAGTTATCTCCTGGTGCAAAACTTATTGGCTGTAAATAAATTTTCAAAAGGAAAATTATTCCTGATGGACCTATAATTAAATATAAAACTCGGTTAGTAGCAAAAGAATTTTCTCAAAACAAAATGTTGATTATATTGATACATTTGCACTAGTGACTAGAATTTCTTCTATATGAATATTAATTGTCTTAGTATCAATTCACAAGCTTTTTATTCATTAAATGAGTGTAAAAACAACTTTATTAAATGATGAGTGCCAAAGAAAAGATGTGCAAGCTAGACTATCATGTTAAGAAGATATTTATATGGTTTAATCTGAAGGATATATTATTCCTTGATAAGAAAATAAAAGTTTGTAAGTTAATTAAATCTTTCTATGACCTAAAACAAGCTCCAAAATTGTGGCATGAAGAATTAGATCAAGTCATATTGAAAAATATTTTTTCATCTGTTGAAGTGAATAAATGTGTTTATATCAAAATTGTAGACTATAATTATGTGATAATATGCTTATATGTTGATGACATGCTTATATTTGGCAAGTTTGAATATTGTGGAAAGTATCAAAATATTTTTGTCTACTATTTGATGAAAGATCTAGGTGAAGTAAATATGATTATGAAAGTTAAGGTAATAATGAGTGACGATGATATAATGTTGCACAAGAACATTATGTGGAAAAACTTCTTAAAAAGTTTGAATATTTTGAGGTGACATCTGTAGTCACTCCTTATGATGCTAACTCTAAATTAAAAAAGTATTACGGTAACTCAGTTGCTCAGTCTAAATATGCTCAAATTAATGGAAGTCAATTGCATTTGATGAATTTTACTAGGCCAGACATTTACTATGTTGTGTGTAGATTGAGTATATATACTTATAATCTCAATAATGAGCATTGGTTTGCGTTGAATAGACTGATGAAATATTTGAAAAGGACCATGAATTATAGTATCATGTAAACCGGACTTCCTTCTATTTTAGAAGGGTATTTTGATGCAGCCTGGATCTCTGATTCAGATGAGACAAAATTCACTAATGAATATGTGTTTACCTTAAGTGGGGTGTAATATCCCTGAAAATCAGGTAAACGGATGATTATTGCTAGATATATTATGGAATCATATGTAGCTCTGAAGCTAGTTTGTTCTGAGGCTGAATGGCTAAGAAATTTCTTAGCGACTATCTGTTCGATGAAGGATGCATTGTCGATCCCTTTGATGAATAATTAATTGTTGATCCCTTTGATAAAAGATGAAAGAATTATTTATCCATTTGATAATGGTTGAATTGGTGATTCCTTTGATAAAGAATACATTGTAGATCCCTTTGATAAGGATGAATTGTCTCATGTGTTTATACAGTGGGATTGTGAAGTCGCAATTAATATTGCGAAGAATGAATCTTACAGTTGTAGATCAAATACATGAAATTGAGGCATGATGTCGTTAAGCAGCTGATGAGAAATTAAATAATTGCAATTGATTATGTGAAGTCAGAATTAAATTCGACCGATTCACTGACGAAACTCATGGGAAGAAAATAAGTTCTTCAGAATTCAATAGAAATGGGTTTAAGGCCAATTGGTAGTCAATAGAGATGGGAACTCAAACTATGTGATTGGAGATCCCATTATGTAGGTTCATATAGGTAATAACAAGTCGATATTGGCACTGTGCACTAACTGAGAGTGTTTGAAACTGCTACTAAAAATAAGGGATGAGGTATTAACTCTTAATGAATTCATAGTCTTTAATTAAGGAAAGTGTATTTAAATCAGTAAACACTAAAATGAAGTCACCTATATGAGAATTGGAGAGTCGCCAATCCTATGAGACTTTGCCTTAGTCGATAGAGCTATCATGAATACCAAGCACGCATATGGCCTATAGGCGCAAAACCGCAGTGAACAGTAAAATTATTGTGGTCAAAATGTGAGTGGTAAAATCTCTGATTTATAACTAGAATTATTAGGTTCATAGAAATATTATATTCTCCAGTAATTCTGTAAATTAAATTTTAACAATTTAAATTTGATTCATAGTCCGAAATACATCAAACCTATTACATTATGTCCTGAAAACCTAACATGTTAAATTATTGTAAAAGTCTTGTGATATAAGTGAGGGATTATAGGAATTATATTATTATTTCAAAAGAATTATTAAATGATCTTTTACTTTGGCAAATAATTTTTTCATCTCTTGACAACACATTAACATGTGTCCATTTGAATGGGAAGATTGAACAAGTGGCAAACCAACACTTTCACACTATATATACTTCTCTTTTCTCAATTGAAAGAACATGCAGAGAAATATATTCTGCCTTTTTTCCGCAATCTCTCGTTTCCCATTTTAATTTTGGTTTATTTCTCCCTTTTTGTTATTGGTTTATTTTAATTAATGATTATTTTATATTTTGCTAATAACTTACTCATATTAATTAATTTGTTGATTCATGTTACCTCCATTTAAGATAGGAAATTTTTTGCTTGAAACTCCATCTCTCTATAGCAATTGATGGCTTCACCAGTACGGATCGTGACTCAATCTGCGGTTCGTGAATCTCCTTCTGTGTTCTCATATTTAGTTTCTTTAAATCAGGTACAAAACACCTCCTCTACATAATTTGACGAATTTGTAGTAAGGTTTGTAGAACAAACTACGGTTTGTCATTCCTAGTCATAGTTCCGCACTTTAGTCAAGAAATCCTTGATTTCCTCTCCAAGCTTTGCCCATTATCTACGCCCTTCACCTACGGACTATGAATGGACCTACTGTCCATAGGTCATGTCTGTAGGTGGCTATTTATGCAACATTTCTTCATCTGTCTCCTAACTCTCACGTCCGAACTTATTTTCTAAAACAAGATAAAGCACATCAAAACTAATATAAAGGGGGCCTAAATGCACACAACTCTTAAGTGAAATGTATTAAAAATATCATAAATTCACGGTATATCAGTAGCTCTCTACACACACTCGAGTCTTGGAAGATTCAATATTATATTGTCTGTGTGGCTCTACTTGGATCTTGAGAACAAGATTCTTATTGAAACGAGAGTATTGTCATTAACCAAGTCCAACCCAATATGAATATCAAGGTCTCACAAGTAGTTATTGGGTTGGAAAGAGCTATTTGGTCAAGAGCAAGCAATAGTATAGGTTAATTTGGGATCTGGATCAAGTAATGGGTGTGAGAATGGTACTATCTCTATCTTAATATACTTTTTATTTCAATATTTTCATTGTATTTTCGTTGTCTGAGTATTGCAATCACAATTCTAAAGTTGTAACTGTGTTTTAGTTCTCTACTTAACATAGTGAGGAAATCAGGATTGTTACACTCATTGCCATTCCACATTTGATTGGGTGCATCGTTGACTCATGCACATTCCTCCCGACAATTGCAAGCATTTTTTAAATTTTTTTTCTAGAATTCTTTTCATCTTGGTACTTGTTTGTTATTGACCTCTTATTCGTATTTAGCTTTTGGATGAAATTTTCCGTCTACCAAAATGGTAATAACTATTTTACAATGATAGATCATAAAGGCCATAATATAATTATCCTAAAAAAGATGGAGTCATGATTGAGAATTTAATTGTGGAATCTCAATTAATGCCTTGCAGTAATAATCTATCTAGCATTAGTTATTATCACACTAATGTTGTTAATAGAACAAATTATTTCTTAAAATGGATTTTATTTGATTATTTACCTGAGTTCCATTTTGTCACGACCCAAAACCGAGCCGCGACTGGCACCCACACTTACCCTCCTATGTGAGCGAACCAACCAATCTAAACCCCTAACATTTCAATATAATATCAACATAAAGTAATGCGGAAGACTTAAACTCATTAATAAAAACCAATACAATAACTTCTAAAAACTCAACATCTATTATTCCCCAAAATCTGGAAGTCATCACCACAAGAACATCTATGATCAAATTACTAAACTAAGAGTATTCTAAGAAGCTAAAACAAGTAAAAGCTAGTCCATGCCGGAACTTCAAGGCATCAAGACATGAAGAAGAAGATCCAGTCCAAGCTAGAAGCATTAGCTCACCCTGAAATCCGGTGTAATTGAAGACTGGCTAGAATTACGATTGAGTTGAAGACGACGGCACGTTTGCTGCACTCCACAAATAACAAAGAAGAAAACATAAAAGTAGGGGGTCAGTACAAACACAAGTACTGAGTAGGTATCATCGGCCAACTCAAAATAGAAAACAGTATATATCAAGTAATATCATAAATCAACTACAATACTCAACATTTAGCAACAACAAGTACTATAATCATTACTAAGTACCGCCAAGTTCACACATGAGGACTCAAGCCTCAATACCATACTCATTTGGGAATTATGTTCATTAGATTGAGTATATTAACATCGTTCAAGATTCATTATCTTTATTTCTCTTGTGTCGGTACGTGACACTCCGCTCCATATACTATCCTGGTGTCGGAACGTGACACTCCGATCCTCATATTCTATCCTGGTGCCGGAACGTCGCACTCCGATCCTCATTCTATCCTGGTGTCGGAACGTGACACTCCGATCCTCATATTCTATCCTGGTACCGGAACGTGGCACCCGATCC
>NC_028648.1:49402858-49411948 GCF_001406875.1 Solanum pennellii | reverse complement strand
CTAACTTTATAATTAAAGCAGGAATAGTCAAAAACGTCCCTTAAAACATTTAAAGAAATCCGACCCAGTCTGGGATTACGCAGCCTGTGACGGCACGTCGTGCCTGCGACGGTCCGTCCTACTGCTCCGTCACAGAGTTCAGAGACTCAATTTCCTTGAAGAGTCTGTGACGGTCCTTCGTGCCCACGACGGTCCGTCCTGCCATGTCGTCACGAAGTTCAGAGAGTCGATTTCAGTACCCAAATTTCAGAATTTCTAAGTGTTTTGAGACGAGACCCCCTCGACGGTCCATCGTGCCTATGACGGTCCGTCGTGGGGTCCGTCGTCTCAGCCAGTTTTCCAGAAATAAAATCTGCTGCTCAAAACGACTAGACAGGTCGTTACAATAGATACCAATTTACCCATCGTTCGTCCTCGAACGATCACAAGAAAAGAAGCAAGGGCGAGAAGGAGTACCTGAATCTGTAAACAGGTGTGGGTATCTTTCTCGCATATCAGCCTCCTTCTCCCAAGTGGCCTCTTCAACTGGTCGATTCTTCCATTGAACTTTGATGGATGCAATTTCCCTTGACCTCAGCTTGCGGACTTCTCTACCTACAATAGCAACAGGCTCTTCCTCATAAGACAAATTTTCATCAAGCAGAACTGAATCCCAACGAATGATGTAGTTTCCGTCCCCATGGTATCTTTTCAACATAGACACATGAAATACCGGATGCACTCCGGACAGCCCTGGAGGCAAGGCTAATTCGTAAGCCACCTCCCCTACTCGTTTAAGTACTTCGAATGGTCCAATATACCTTGGGCTTAGCTTACCTCGCTTACCAAACCGCATCACCCCTTTCATAGGCGAAACTTTCAGCAAGACTTGTTCACCCTCCATGAAATCCAAGTCTCTAACCTTTCGATCTGCATATTCCTTTTGCCTGCTTTGAGCCGCTAAAAGCTTTTCTTGAATAGATTTCCCCTTCTCTAATGAATCCCTCAAAAGGTCAGTACCCCAAGGTCTAACCTCAAATGCATCAAACCAACCAATGGGAGACCTACATCTCCTCCCATACAATGCTTCGAATGGGGCCATGTCAATACTCGAGTGATAGCTATTATTGTATGAAAACTCCGCTAAGGGTAAGAAGCTATCCCAATGGCCACCAAATTCTATCACACATGCACGAAGCATATCCTCCAACACTTGAATCGTTCGCTCAGACTGACCGTCGGTCTGAGGATGGAACGCAGTACTAAGGTCCAACCTAGTACCCAATTCCGCATGCAATGTTTTCCAAAACTTAGAAGTAAACTGCGTACCTCTATCTGATATGATGGAGAGTGGAACCCCATGCAACCGAACAATCTCTGAGATGTAAAGTTTGGCTAACTTCTCTGCATTGTAAGTCACCTTGACCGGAATGAAATGAGCAGACTTAGTTAACCTATCAACAATCACCCAAATGGAGTCATACTTACCCATTGTCTTTGGAAGACCAACCACGAAGTCCATTGCGATTCTCTCCCACTTCCATTCAGGAATGGGCATTCTCTGAAGCGTTCCTCCGGGCCTCTGGTGTTCATACTTTACTTGTTGACAGTTTGGACATTTGGCAATGAAGTCAACAATATCACGCTTCATTCTACTCCACCAAAAGTGTTGCTTTAGGTCACGATACATCTTGGTTGCACCAGGATGTATAGAATACCTTGAACTATGAGCCTCTGTCAGAATAGTGTTGATCAAATCATCGACGCGGGGTACGCATACCCTTCCCTTAATTCTCAAAACACCGTCCTCATCGATTGTTGCTTCTTTAGCCTCTCCTCGCAACACTTTATCTTGGATCCGGATCAATTTCTCATCATTAAACTGCTCTCCCTTAATCTTGTCAAGGAAGGAAGATCTTGCCTCCACACAAGCCAAAAATCCTCCCTTCTCATTTACTTCTAACCTCATAAGGTCATTAGCCAGAATCTGAACTTCTCTAGCCAATGGACGTCTAGAAACTTGCAAGTGAGCTAGACTTCCCATGCTTCCTGCCTTTCTACTTAAAGCATCTGCCACAACATTAGCCTTTTCCGGATGATACAATATAGTGATGTCGTAGTCCTTCAGTAGTTCCATCCATCTCCTCTGTCTCAAGTTCAAATCTTTCTGAGTAAAGACATACTGTAGGCTACGATGATCCGTATAGACCTCACACTTAACCCCATATAGATAGTGTCTCCATTGCTTTAATGCAAATACTACCGCGGCCAACTCCAAATCATGAGTCGGATAGTTACGTTCATGCACCTTTAATTGCCTCGAAGCATAAGCAATCACATTCTTCTCTTGCATTAGCACTGCACCCAAACCAGAATAGGATGCATCAAAATAAACAATGAAGTTATTACCCTCTACTGGCAAGGTAAGGATAGGTGCGGTAGTCAACAACGTCTTGAGCTTCTGAAAGCTTTCTTCACACTCGTCCGACCATACAAATGGAACATTCTGCTTAGTCAAGTTCGTCAATTGGGAAGCAATGGAAGAGAATCCCTTGAAAAATCGACGGTAATAGCTAGCTAAACCAACAAAGCTCCTTATTTTTGACACATTAGTGGGTCTCACCCAATTCTTCACTGTCTCAATCTTAGAAGGATCCACCATCACTCCATCCTTAGAAACCACGTGCCCCAAGAAGGACACTGAATCTAGCCAAAACTCACACTTAGAGAATTTGGCATAAAGTCTTTTCTCCCTCAACATTTCCAATACAATTCTCAAATGCTCCTCATGTTCTTTCTTGCTTTTTGAGTATATCAGTATATCATCAATAAATACGATCACAAAGAGATCCAAATATGGCTTAAAAATCTCGTTCATCAAGCTCATGAACGCAGCAGGGGCATTCGTAAGACCAAAAGACATCACTACAAATTCGTAATGCCCATACCTGGTTCGAAGTCTTTGGCACATCCGTTGCCCGTATTTTCAATTGATGATAACCGGATCTCAAGACAATCTTAGAGAAGACACAAGCACCTTGTAACTGATCGAACAAGTCATCAATGCGAGGAAGAG
The DNA here is from genome assembly GCF_001406875.1 of Solanum pennellii. Classification (NCBI taxonomy): domain Eukaryota; kingdom Viridiplantae; phylum Streptophyta; class Magnoliopsida; order Solanales; family Solanaceae; genus Solanum; species Solanum pennellii. The sequence goes on along the minus strand of NC_028648.1, from coordinate 49,408,893 downwards.
GATACTTGTTCTTAATAGTTACCTTGTTCAACTGCCGGTAGTCTATGCACATCCGAAAACTTCCATCCTTCTTCTTAACAAACAAAACCGGATTACCCCAAGGAGATGCACTTGGTCTAATGAAGCCTTTGCTCAACAACTCTTGAAGTTGGGCCTTTAACTCTCTTAACTCCGCGGGAGCCATTCTATAAGGGGGTATAGAAATGGGGCGAGTTCCCGGTTCAAGATCAATACAGAAGTCAATATCCCTATCCGGTGGCATACCCGGAAGATCTGCAGGGAACACATCCAAAAACTCACGGACTACCGAAACTGACTCAATCGAGGGTACTTGGGTAGTGTCATCCTTGAGGTGTGCTAAGAAAGCTAAACAACCCTTACTAACCATCCTCTTGGCACGAAGGAAGGACACGATACGAACCGGATTGGAAGTGTAGTCGCCCTCCCACACTAACGGATCTGCCCCAGGCTTGGCTAACGTCACCGTTTTAGCATTACAGTCCAAAATCGCAAAATTCGGAGAAAGCCAAGTCATACCCAGAATTACATCAAAGTCACCCATTTCTAAGATAACCAAATCTACATAGGTGTTGCTCCCCATAAAATTCACCAAACAAGACCTATATACCTTTTCAACTACCACAGACTCACCCACCGGAGTAGAAACACGAATAGGCATGTCAAGTAATTCACAATGTAAATTAAGACCATTAGCAAATGAGGAAGATACATATGAAAACGTGGAGCCAGGGTCAAATAATACAGACGCCATGCAATCACAAACCAAAAGATTACCTGTGATAACAGCATCAGACGCCTCCGCTTCAGATCTCCCAGGGAAAGCGTAACAATGGGCCCCATTATTTGTCTGTCCGTTGCCCCTACCATGTTGCGTAGTGGGGGCTCCAGTTTGCCCTTCACCTCTGCCGTTTTGGTGACCACCATTACCTCGGCCACCACGCCCTCCAGAATAACGGCCTCTACCATGACCACCTCTACCTCTAGCTAGTGGGGTTCTGTAACTCTGGTTTGGACAATACCTCTTAATGTGTCCAATCTCCCCACATCCATAACATTCTCTGGGTTCACGCATCGGCCTCTCAGAGAAGTGTTGACCGGTCTGAGGTGGACCCCCAACTACAGTCTGTAGTGAAGACTGAATTGGTCGAACTGAGTGACCTCCGGAGCTCTGTCCTCTAGAGTAAGAACCATTAAACTCACCTCCCCTTCGAAACCTTTTTGATGTCGATGTCGTGGTGAAGTCATCTGGTTTCACTCCTTCCACCTCTATCACAAAGTCTACCACCTCTTGGAAGGATGTTGCCGTTGCCGCTATCTGTAAGGCTGAAATCCGCAATTCTGACCTCAACCCCTTCACAAAACGGCGGATCCGTTCTTGTGGACTGAAACAAAGTTGGGTGGCATACCTGGATAATGCACGGAATTTAGCCTCATATGCGTTAACCGTCATCCTACCTTGCTCTAGACTCAAGAACTCATCCCTTTTTCTATCTCTCAAAGTCCTTGGGATATACTTCTCCATAAACAAGCTAGAGAATGATTCCCAAGTCATAGGTGGTGCCTCTGTTGGTTGACACTCAACATGTGACCGCCACCACATTTTGGCGTTCCCTTGAAACTGATAGCTCACGAACTCAACGCCAAACCGTTCTACTATACCCATCTTGTGTAGTAGCTCATGACAATCAACCAGAAAATCGTAGGCATCCTCTGATTCTGCGCCCTTAAAGACTGGAGGTTTCAATTTCAAGAACTTACTGAAAAGTTCATGCTGATCATTTGTCATAATAGGCCCAGTAGTCAGACGTGGAAATGTGCCTATTCCCAATGATGCCTCCATGCGGGGAGCCATAGTAGCCGCATGTCGTATCTCTGGAACCGGAGGTGTTGGTGCAGAAACCACTGGAGGTGCCTGACCCTGATCGAATAACCCGCTAAGATAAGCAAGTACCTGGTTGATCATCTCTGGGGTAGGTTGGGGTGGCATTTCCTCATTTTGCACTCGTTCATTCTCCCCTTCCTCACCCTCTCTTATCACCTCCTCGGTCGGTGGAGGAGTCACCGCCCTAGTATCAGATGGGCTAGGGGCTCGTCCTCTTCCTCTAGAGGACGTCCTCCCACGACCTCTTCCACGGCCTCTTGCCGCTGTTCTTCCTCGAGCCACAGCCCCAGTGGCTGGCTCAGTCGTTTCTTGTCTTTCCGTTGTTGCTGCTGGTGCGGTCGTTGCTCTAGTCCTAACCATCTGCGAAATAGAATGAAGATGGTCAGATACCAATTTGTATCACCTAGATACCAATTGGACTCAAGTAGTAGCACGAAAGAAGAATGAAAGAATGGAATTTTCCTAAAGTCTTATAGCCTCTCAAAGAAAAGTAAAGGCGTCCCCCTACCGTTCCTTAAGACTCTACTAGACTCGTTCTTGTGTGATGAGACCAATGAACCTAATGCTCTGATACCAAGTCTGTCACGACCCAAAACCGGGGCCGCGACTGGCACCCACAATTTCCCTCCTATGTGAGCGAACCAACCAATCTAACCCTTATCATTTTAACATATATCAACAGAAAATAATGCGGAAGACTTAAACTCATTAAATAAAACAAATCAACATCTATTAATTCCCCAAAATCTGGAAGTCATCATCACAAGAACATCTATCTCAAATTACTAAACTAAGAATGTCTAAGAACAAAAATAACTAAAAAGCTAGTCCATGCCGGAAGTTCAAGGCATCAAGACTCGAAGAAGAAGACCCAGTCCAAGCTAGAAGCGTTAGCTCACCCTGAAGATCCGGTGTGTCGAAGACTGGCTTGATTTACTGCTGAGTTGAAGTTGACGGAACGTTTGCTGCATTCCACAAATAACAAAGAAGAAAACATAAAAGTAGGGGGTCAGTACAACCACACGTACTGAGTAGATATCATCGGCCAACTCAAAATAGAAGATAATATATATCAAGTAATATCATAAAATCAACTATGATGCTTAACATGTAGCAACAACGAGTACTATATCATTAACAATTTCCACTAAGTTCACACATGAGGACTCAAGCCTCAATACCATACTCATTTGGGAATTGGGTTCATTAGATTGAGTATATTCATTATCTTTCAAGATTCATTATCTTTCTTCCTCTTGTGTCGGTACGTGACACTCCGCTCCTCTAATTCTATCCTGGTGCCGGAACGTGGCACTCCGATCCTCATTCTATCCTGGTACCGGAACGTGGCACCCGATCAATATACTATCCTGGTGTCGGAACGTGACACTCCGATCCTCATATACTATCCTGGTACCGGAACGTGGCACCCGATCCTCTATTACTATCCTGGTACCGGAACGTGGCACCCGATCCCCTAATCTCACTACTTTCGTTCATCAAGCCTTCTTTTATACCAAGGCATCATCATTAACAAAGTAGATTAGGGTTTCTTCAAGATTTAGGATTCAATAGCTTCATCATGCTTATTTTATCACAATTACATAATCATATTCATGCAAGCACACAATTAAGCATATAGAAGGGTTTACAATACTACCAACACATATCATTCGCTATTAAGAGTTTACTATGAATAGCATGAAAACCATAACCTACCTCCACCGAAGATTAGTGATCAAGCAAGCAATTCCCCAAAGCTTTGCGTTTTCCTCTTCGTTTCTCCTCTCTCGATCGTTTCTCTTTCCCTCTCTTTGTTTTTTCTATTTTTCTTATTCAAACCCTCTTTCTTTTACCCTAATTAGCATATAATTAAGTATAAAAGATGGCAATAATAACCCAATAATTAACTCAAGGTTACCTCTTTTAACCCCCAAGTAATTAGACTTATTAACATTAACCCACTAACTTTATAATTAAAGAAGGAATAGTCAAAAACGTCCCTTAAAACATTTAAAGAAATCCGACCCAGTCTGGGATTACGCTGCCTGTGACGGCCCGTCGTGCCTGCGACGGTCCGTCCTGCTGCTCCGTCACAGAGTTCAGAGACTCAATTTCCTTGAAGAGTCTGTGACGGTCCGTCGTGCCCACGACAGTCCGTCCTGCCATGTCGTCACGAAGTTCAGAGAGTCGATTTCAGTACCCAAATTTCAGAATTTCTAAGTGTTTTGAGACGAGACCCCCTCGACGGTCCGTCGTGCCTATGACGGTCCGTCGTGGGGTCCGTCGTCTCAGCCTGTTTTCCAGAAATAAAATCTGCTGCTCAAAACGACTAAACAGGTCATTACACATTTGTACGTGTTTGCACATTGAATTCACAATTAACTGTTGTTATTTTAGATGTTTTAAAAATATAAATAAAAAAAAATTCTATGAAGTTATCTGATTTTATTTTCACTCCTAATGATAGGTCTTCCTTAGTGGAGCGACGGTGGAATCGCAAAGTTCAAAATATTTAAATAATGAATTTTATTTTATTTTTAAAAAGACTTTGTCTAAAATCTTAAACATCAATGTATAGTTCTTTTAAAAAAAAAATTGTAAATATTGTTTCTAACAAGTTAATCAATCCACGTCTAATATTCTCTCATGATATGTTAGAATTCACAATTGATTAACGAAAATAATAAAACATTTAACTTTTTAGAAAATAAATAAAGATATCTTGTTTGTATTGGAACAAAGTCAGCTAAATAAATAAATACGGTGAAAAAAAAAACTAAATAAATAAATTAATTTATGTTTTATTTGAAATTATAGAGACGGTTGATTTTCTTTGTCACGGTATTATGATACAAATCATTTTATTTTTAATCATCATAATGTTTTGACCAATGTGCACCTTAATGTATAAAGTAAAAATTAAGCTAGCCATAAGACAAATCAAGAGGCGATATGTGGAGTGTACAACAGATCAAAGAGCTAAATATTTCTTACTTTGTCAATACATATAATTTAATCTCCAGCTTAAATTCTCATACAAAATAGCAGAAATACTTTGACTTTACAAATGCATACTAATAAAGAAAGAATAAATATCTCAAAAGGTTACTTATGTGAAATTATTTGAGAAAGTCAGTTAACTAGGATTTATATCAATAAAGTCACTCAACTAATGGTATTTTTCTAGAAAATCATTATAATCAAAAGATTGAATTTTTTTACACAAACTACCCTTCAAATTTTGTTTTGTAATACTTATTTATATTTTAATTTATAATATTATGTTTTATCTCTTATTTTATTTTATTTTTAATTATTCTCTTAATTTAATTAATAATTAATATTGTTGACACCCAATTTTGACCCGTGTCGGTATAAATTAATTATCGAGCTTCCTAAATTTTCCAAATAATTTAAATTAATTAGTTTTATAAATTTCACGTATATAATAATAGAATACTTGGATTTCATGTTATCTCGGTTACTTACCATAATTTTTAGGTAATATACATATTTACATAATTATGTATATAATCCGTATATCTTATGATTATTCGAAAACCATCTCAAACTATTTTATTTTTCTTCTTAGTTCGAAATTATGATTATATTTCGAATCGCTATTTTATTACTAAATAAATAAGCTCGTTAATAATTTATACCAACTTCGTTTTGTCTTAAATCAATTAGCTAGTTATTAAGTTGAACTCATTTTCCCTTTAAATTGGGAGAATCAGTTTTGGGCCCATATTCCCAGGCCCAATCCCCCTTTAATTTAATCCCACCCACAAATTAACCCCAGGCCCAAACGTTTTCTCTAACAACCCACTTCATTTTAACCACCCGTCCTCTCCAGCCCATTTCCCTTTTAATTTTAAAACCCAACCCAATTCACTAAATAGTCCAACATCTAGGCCCAACCAAACACAACTCCAGCCCATCTTTTAACCCAACCTTTCCCTTGACCCGGCCCAGACCCTGGCCCCTCTTCCTTCTTCCCCTTCATCACGCCATTTTCGGAAACAAACAGAAACGCAGAAAAAAAAAACAGACGCGATTTCCAGGCCCCAAAACGGAAAATCATTCCTCTCACACGCGACCTCTCTCCCCACGCGACTTCTCCCTCCCC
>NC_028648.1:49389371-49392136 GCF_001406875.1 Solanum pennellii | reverse complement strand
ATATATATATATATATATATATATTTTAGTAAGCATTCTATTAAACTAATTTAGTTTAAAATTATAATTATACTTTGAATCACTTTTACGATTATATTACTAAATAAATAAGCTCGTTAATAAATTTATACCAAATTCGTTTTGTTTTAAATCAATTTGCTTATATTAATTTCTCTTGTTCCCTTTTGATTCGAGTTTGGGCCTCTGCCCTTTTGTTCCAAAGGCCCAACACCTTACATTTACTCCAGCCCACCTTCATTTATAATAATTCCCACACTCCCAGACCCACCAAGTCCAAGCCCATACACGTCTCCCCCCTTTCTTCCTCTCTCAATCCCCACACACCAGACGACCCACCTCCCTTTAACCAGGCCCAATTGCCCCCTCACCCAATTCTCCCTATTCCAGCCCACTTCAACTTTTAAAAATAACAAACCCAATTCCCAGGCCCAACCTCCTTTAATTTAACCCAACCCACTTCATCCTAACCCGCTCCGTTCTCGATCGACCCGACCCATTTTCCCTTTCCCCTTTCTTCCCCCTTTCCCCCCACGTTTCTTCAGAACAAAAAGAAAATTCCCAGGAAGAAACGTCCAAAACAGACGCCAATCTCTCTCCCCCTCGCGTCTCTCCCCACGTTCCCTCGATCTCTCCCCTACTCGTTTTCCCTCCACCCACGCTATTCCCAAAACAAGAAAAACGTCAGGAACCCAGAAAAACGCAGCAGAACAGACGCGATTTCCAGGCCCCAAAACGGAAAATCACTCCTCTCACACGCGACCTCTCTCCCCACGCGACTTCTCCCTCCCCCAACGTCTCTTTCTTCAACACACTGTACCGTGTACAGTGCTTTTCGGCAAGCAGACCTGCGTTTCGTCCTTGTGACTGTGAGATGAAGCCACCTCGCTCACCAAGGACGCTCAATCGATCTCGACCGTCTCTCCTTCCCTTCCATTTCCGGAATGAGACGAATTTTCAGAAAAAAGGGATGCTACACTGTTAAGGGAAAAGGATTTCGAATTTGAAATTCGAAATGGGCCTGAAATTTCCCACTTTCCCTCTTCCGAAAACCCTAATTTTCTCCCTCTATATAAGCATCCTCCATTTTCAGAATAGGGGTTAGCAATTTTAGGTTGGATTTTTTTTTGAAATTTTTGGAGAAATCCTTTTGTTGGCTGTTGTCGTTTGTGTTGTTGTTTCTTGACTGAAATCCGCTATATAAACTATAACCCAACTTCCTTTGAGAAGGAGAAAAGAGTTATACCCAAAAAGACATTCATACTCGTTCTCTTTAACAATATTTTCTGTGCGTAGAAGGATTAACAAAGAGGTTCTTAGAGGGATTCGGACAAGAAGAAAATATCTCGTCAAGTGTTGGTGACATTCTTGTTCAAACGTGCGAAGCAGAGGGTGGTTTCGAGTTCGTGGCAGCGGTGCTTCCTCCTTGCTCGTCTTCCCGTTCCAGTCGTTGCTCTCGAAAAGGTAATCTTCCCCCGCCTCTTACTATCTTCTCGTTTCTTCTGTTTCGAAATGCTTTCTCTCGTCGCTTTGTGCTCTGGGTTGTTTGCTGTTAATCGTCTCGGCGAGTATCTCGTTTGTGCTGGGTCAATCTGTTGAAGATGTGAATGTTAAATACATGGTCTGTTTGCCGTAACCGTAAGATGTTGTATTTGTCGGTTTTGGTCCTCCCTCCCCTTTGAACTCTATCCTCCGAACATGTCTCTATCTTTGATTCTTTGCGCTTGTCCGAGTACTATTTATTAACAAATATGAGATGAGATATTTGGCTGCTTACCCATGCCTGCACACCCTTTGTTTTTTTTTTCGAGCATAATGGCTAATGCTTGTGGGTCTTCTTTGTGTGGTATCGAAAGTTGTAACTTGATTGGAGTTCATTCCTTCTGTTGAACATCTCTGTGGTTTACTGCTAGATATTCAAAGGTTTCAAAGCTGCACTCGCGTCTTATCTATTTAGCAACTGAAGCAGTTCCGTGATTTATTCTATTTTCTTGCTAAAGTATTGAAGTCGTGTGTATTTTTATTTTGTTCAAATCCTCGTCGCAGAAGGGTGATTTATATACCTTATAGGCATGCTTACTGTATTCTAAAGCTTTAGGGGAAATGTTTGAGTCCATATGGGTTTATCATGCCAAATTATTTATGTCACACGTCAACCAAACCATGGAATGAATAACCAAACAGCTTACTTTCACTTTGTGCTGCATATCTTACACCGTTGTCTTTAGTGAAGAATAATTGTTTAAACAGTTGTCATGTGGTAAATGGCATGATGTGATTCATTGAGTTCATTGGAATCTGTCTCTCTAATGGTCGTCCTTGTCTTAGTCGAGTTGTTATAATTATTCGGGATGTCGTCTTGGTTTGTTTTGTGTTTATTTCGTTTTCGTTATATGAGTTACTAATCATTGTTTTCATCTTCACGCATGTAAAACTGTCCGAGTTTATTATTAAACTCTCGTCCTCTTTATTCCGAGAGAGCCATGAAGGCTCAAAATCGAGTCAAACCTTGAAACAGACGAAGAGATTCCGAAGTTTAGAGTATTGAAGAAGAATCCAAAGGCGAATTAGAAGATTTTCTTATTGTGTTGTATTTTGTTTGTAATGGCCATAAGCCCTTATTGTTTTACTATTCTTGTATTTCTTTATATGTTTAGATTAGGACAGATACGAAAGAGAAAATGGGTCGAAACCCAAAAAACAGGTGGGTCCAAAACTCGGTCAAGGCGAACAGAACCCGAGTTTGG
>NC_028648.1:49372413-49384325 GCF_001406875.1 Solanum pennellii | reverse complement strand
CTCTCTATTACATATATGTGTGTGAACTAAATGTCGTTAGTCTAAGCTTAGGAACCTCCAAACCCCGTCGAAACGCCTCTCTACTTTTATCAAGATTAAAACTAAAAACTGACATATTAAAGATAAATGTTTAAGTTTGAAAAATTGCGTAGAGTAAAAAGTTTAAAAGGTTTAACTTTAACGGAATCTTAAAACGATAAGTGTTGCAAAATTTGTAACTTGTTTAGATGAAACTTTAAAGAAGTTTGACTTTGGAATAGATTCACAAATTACAAGATAAATAACAAATGTTTCAAATTTGTAAAGTTTGGCTAAGATTTTGATAAAGTTTAAACTTCGATTTGTAAAAGACAAACGTAGTCAAATAAGTTAATCGTTGGAAAACCGTAAGTTAGCGGAGTGTCTTAGGTGCCTTAAACACCTTCCTAAGACACTAATATGAATCCCGAACCCCCTAAAAAATGTTTCAAAACAATTTTTCTGTTTAAGTTGTTTAGAAACGAAGTTTCTTGATTTTTCTTAAAAATTAAGTGGCGACTCCTTAAAGTCAAAAATACCCTTAAAATAAAACAAACTCTTTCGAAAATCAATTTTTTCGATAAAACAAATATCAATTCAATTGTCTAAGCATTCAGCGTTAATTCAACTTTTCGCAGGTTTCATCATATTTTACTATTATTAATACCCACCAAACATATGTACTTGCAAAAATATTTTATTATGACAATAAAATACATATACATCAATATTTTTAAATTAAAATTTGATGACTCCAATGCTAAATCATCTCCTCCCACCCCAATTGGAATTGGACATGGATGAGGCTGAGATAAACCACCGTTTCTTTTTCCTCACCTTGCAAAAGTTTTTCAAAAAATCATTTCAACTAAATAGACACTAGTTTTTGAATATCTCTTGAGTAGTACTATTTTTGAGGTTTTGAATTGAAAAATCATTTTAACCTTTGGATTATATATTTGATGTTAGTGTTTAATATGATATTATTTAGTGCGGCTTGCATATTTATATAGAATGAAAAATAAGTTTGTTTTGGAAAGTTAGATTTTTTTTATAAATTAAATAAAAGAGTTATAATGTTATTTAAATTAAACAATATATGATAAAAAGGAAAATTTAGTTAAGACATTAATTTTTATGTTAATAATAATTAAGTTAAAAACATAATTATCAAAAATAAAAAAAAGAAAACTTTAAAATAAAAATAAAATAAAATAAAATAAGAAAAATAAACATAATATTATAAACTATAATGGAAGTAAGTATTACATGCCTAAACTTGAAGGGTGGTTTGTGCAATTATCTCTTTTATCTTTTGGTTATAATGATTTTCTAAAAAAATAAATTAAGTTGAGTAATTTTATAGAAGAAAATTCATAAATTGGGTGACTATATTGATATAAAATTAAGTTGAGTGATTTTCTCATATAATTTTACATACTTGAGTGACCTTTTGAGATATTTATTCAATAAAGAAAATATGAAAAATATGAATTACAGATTTGTACTTTTTTTTTGAATTAGTAGTAGTGCATGGCGAGTCTCAAAAAATTAAACACACTCTTTAATAAACATATAAAGTATTAATAATTGATATTAACTGAAAACGACAGAATTGATTTTAAATGCTTCTGAAATTAATTAATAAAAATATTTCAAAATAAAATAACAGTCAAACTTATTTTTAAGTATACCACAAAATACAACGGAGTAGTTGAAACTAGGGGTATACATGATTTGGTTGGTTCGGAGTTTTCAAGTATCAAATCAAATCATTTATGTCGGATTTTTTAATTTATAAACCAAATCAAACCAATAAATTCGGATTTTTTAACTTTGGATTTTTTAGATTTTCGGATTTTTTCGGGGTTTTCCGATAAAATATTCATACAAATATATAATTTACTTATACTTCAAATATTTTTTTAGTCCTACCAAAATGCAACTATCTAAGTTGTTTCTTAAGAAAACAATACAAAATATGATATGATCTATGACACTAAAACATCCAACAAAAAAACATTAATAAAGAAATTGCGTAAAAAAATAAATATCGCAAATCAATAAGTCATAATGAAATTGATCATAATTTAAAAGTACTAATAAGTCATGCTAAAATAAGTTTAATTAATAATAGTTACATGACAAAATGTTAAAGGAAAGTAAAATTAGATTATGTATTTTAATTGTTTAAACATATGCCAAATTAAAGAGCAAATATTCAATATTATTGTCATTTTTAGTGTTGAATTGATTTTCTTTTTCCATTAAGATTAATTTGATTTTGATTTAAGCTTTATTATAATTACCAAGATATATGGACTATAATTTTTATTGGATCATTAAGAATTTTAACTTCCATACATAAAATAAATATATTAAAAGACAAAAACTATGAAAAAGTATAAGAAGTATTAAAAATTATATCAAAATAAATACTTTTATGTATAAAATAGAATTTTAAAAATTATATATATATAATGTAGGATTGATTTGGTCTCGGATTGATTTTTTGAGTTGAAACCAAACCAACACAAATATAATCAGTTTTTTTTTCAATATCAAACGAGGTCAAACCACACTACTGATCAAATTTTTTCTATTTGACTCAATTTGCAATTTCGTCCAATTTTTAATTCAATTTGGTACATCCCTAATTGAAACCTTTCAATGTCAAAGAAATCAACATTTCAAGTTTGCAACAAGTAAAATCTAAATTACTTGAAGCCATGCATCCATCATAGGAAGGTTCTTTTTCATTTGGGGTCTGGTGTTTGTTATGGGGTCCACTTTATCTGAATGTACATTGGAAAATTTTATTTTGGGACGTAAAACGCTCTCTATCAAGTACCAAAGGTGACTTCTTTTTAAAAGTCAAATTCATGTTCTCTAATTAAGTATGGAGAAATACTTACCATGCTACCACAAATATTGATTTAAGTTATAAATTGATTTTTTAACCACTAAGAAACAAGAATAATATTTTCTTTTTTTAACTATATGTATGATTATCGTTCAATTATTATTATTGATACTTGAAGGTCTCAAACTCCTGATGTCCATGAGAGGCAACACATGGAAACCAAAATAGTAAGACAGTGGAAATATTGAAAATTAAAAACAATTTTCCCTTAGTAACATTTTGTGGCATGTGAAGTGATCTGTCTCTTTGCACATTCATAAGTTATTCTCTTGATTTACTTTATAGCAGGTAAATGATGTGAAAATAATTCAATGGAAATATGTGGAGTTTTTATAAGTAAAATTAGAATATGTTGCATATTCTTTTATATTTGAATTGGTCCTTTAGACAGAGCTAGCTACCTCTCAAGGTGTTTTACTATAAATACGTAGGCGAATGAATCCGAAAAAGGCAAGACTTCTCAACTTAAAAACACAAGGTTATCTCCTTTCTTCTACTCTAACTAGCCACATTTGGGAGTCTAGGTGGTGTAATTTTCCGGTGAAATGAGGTTTCAAGGTGGCGGCCTTGACAAGGGTCGTCAGTATTTGCCACAAATCGTAACGGTGTTGGCCATATTGGTTGTTGCTAGTGTAGTGTCGGTAGACCCTTATGTATACTCTTCTCTACCACCTCCAATGTATGAGTATAAGTCAACACCACCTCCTTCTCCTTCTCCGCCACCACCTTATGTGTACAAATCTCCACCTCCTCCCTCACCTTCTCCTCCGCCTCCATTCTATAAATCACCTCCTCCTCCTCCTCCTTCTCCTTCTCTGCCGCCACCTTATGTGTACAAATCTCCACCTCCTCCCTCACCTTCTCCTCCGCCTCCATTCTATAAATCACCTCCTCCTCCTTCTCCGTCACCACCTCCACCATATGTGTATAAGTCTCCACCCCCTCCATCACCATCACCACCATCACCACCTCCACCATATGTATATATAAATCTCCACCAGCTCCCTCCCCGTCTCCACCTCCACCGTATGTGTAACCACCATCACCACCTCCACCATATGTATATAAATCTCCACCACCTCCCTCCCCGTCTCCACCTCCACCGTATGTGTATAAGTCTCCATCACCTCCATCGCCATCTCTACCTCCACCATATTACTACAAGTCTCCTCCTCCACCATCACCTTCACCACCACCTCCGTATTAATACAAATCTTCACCTCCACCACCATACTATTATAAATCTCCACCCCCACCTTCACCATCACCACCCCCGCCATATTATTATAAGTCTCCACCGCCACCTTCTCCTTCACCTCCTCCGCCATATTATTACAAATCTCCACCACCTCCTTCACCTTCTCCTTCACCTCCTTATTGCTACAAGTCTCCTCCACCTCTATCTCCATCACCACCACCATCATACTATTACAAGTGTACTCCTTCACTATCCCCATCACCACCTCCACCATACTATTACAAGTCTTCACCACCACCGACTAAATCACCTCCTCCCCCGTACTATTACTAGTCTCCACCACTACCAGTGAAGTCTCCCCCTCCACAATATTACTACTCCTCAATACCACCACCAAAGAAATCACCTCCCCCACCATATCACTACACTTTCCCACCACCACCTGTTAAGTCAACACCTCCTACATACTATTACTCCACGCCACCACCACCCAAGAAATCACCTCCAACTCCAAACTACTACAAGTCTCCTCCACCTCCAACTCATTACTATCCTCCACATCATCAATTTGTGGTCAAAGTTGTCGGAATAGTCTATTGTTTTAGATGCTATGATTGGAAGCACCAAAAAATGTCTCAAGGCAAGAAGCACCTGAAAGGTACCATAGTGTTTATATCATGCCTGTTTTCTTTATTTTCCCTTAATTTTTCATAAGATAAATTATCCAACTATAAATGTGTCGCTTTTTATTTGAATCTTCAATCCTTTTTACTGTCATCGATATCTATAGTTATAATTAATTTTTTAAAACGTCAAGAAAATTACAAGGCAACAACTAGAAGCACTATTTTGACAATTGCATGAAAGTAGTTTGTTCTTGCTTGAAAGAGTATTTACTATGATAAAAACAAGTTGTAATTACCATTTTATATTATGAATACAGGGCATAGTACTGGAGGAAGTAGGGACATATCTAAATCATCATATGTTGAAAGATCTATTAATGTTTTGGTGTTAATTAATGTATTATTTCTGTTTTCACATGGATTAAGGTGCTGTTGTTGAAATAACTTGCAAGGATGGTGACAAGAAAATTGTGAGTTATGGTACCACTAAGATCAATGGCACATTTAGCATCACAGTTGAAGGATTTGAATATCTCAAATATGGAGCAAAGGCTTGCAAAGCTAAACTCCAAAATGCTCTAAAGGATTCGAAGTGTAGAATTCCTACAAAGCTTCGCTGGGGAATAAAGGATGCTCACCTTACAGTAAAGTCAAAGAATAAATATGAAGTTGTACTCTATGCAAAGCCATTTGCTTATGGCTCTAAGACACCTTATGCAGAATGCAAAAAGGCCAAGCCTACACCTGCTCCATACTACTATAATTCTCCTCCACCTCCATCACCGACTTATGTTTATAAGTCACCACCTGCTCCATCACCAAAGTATGTGTATAAATCACCACCTCCCCCAACCCCCACATATGTTTATAAGTCTCCACTACCACCTGCTTACTATTACAAATCTCCGCCGCCACCAACTAAGTCTCCACCACCTCATTATTATTACAAGTCTCCACCTTCACCATCACCAAAACCTACACCAGCATACTATTACAAATCTCCGCCTCCACCAACAAAGTCTCCACCACCTCCTTATTACTACAAGTCTCCACCTCCACCATCACCAAAACCTGCACCAATATATTATTATAAATCACCTCCTCCTCCATCACCATCTCCCCCTCCACCATACTACTACAAGTCTCCACCACCATCATCACCATCACCTCTACCAACCTACTACTACAAGTTCCCTCCTCCACCATCGCTATCTCCACCCCGTCCATATTATTACAAGTCACCACCACCATCATCGCCATATCCTCCACCACCTTACTACTAGAAGTCTACTCCTCCACCACTGCCATCTCTTCCACCATCTTACTACTGCAAGTCTCCTCCTCCACCATCCCCATCACCTCCCCTACACTACTACAACAAGTCACCTCCTCCACCATTGCATTCTCCTCCACCACCTTACTACTACCACTCTCCACCTCCACCAGTAAAGTCTCCTCCTCCACCCTATTACTACAGCTCACCTCCTCCACCCGTGAAATCACCTCCTCCACCAGCATACATTTATGCTTCTCCACCACCTCCAACTCATTACTAAGTATTTCTAGGAGCTCAACCATTCTTCCGAATCAATAAAGTGAGTAGCTATTTGAATTGTGATAAATTTTTTATATAAGACTTTCTTTCTTCCAAATAAATCTCTAATCTTCTATTTGGTTGTTTGTATTCAGATTTCAATTTAATGCACAAAATAAAGAATGGTTTCTTGAGGGAAAGATTCAAACTCCAACGGCAACAATCATCAATTAATTTATTGAATAATATCTTCTATTTTACAATTGGAAGATTGATACTTCATGATATGGACCAGTTTGCTTCAACTTCTCCTCTAGCCTTCTTGCTCATTGTTTTTACTGTTTGTTATCAGTTGTTGATTCTTGAATGTATATGAGCTTTGATGGTTTATTCCTTAATCCATTAAATTCTTGTAAGTATGTTGTTTTCTTTTACTTTGTACTCCATAAGAAGATAATTTTTAAAAAATTCACAACTTTCTTTCAACAAAGGAGTCGGTCGCCTATTTACACACAACGTCATTTAAGGCGCAATTATCTTTTTTAGGGAACTTTGCATATGTAGCTGATTTGGCATTGTCACATATATTAAGAACTTTAAAAAATTGTAAAATTCTTACTCTTTCATGAGTAATATCTTCTACATATTTACAATTATAATATTTGTTCTTTGATATTACTATCTTCTCAATGTTGAATGTTTTTCGTAGATTAGTCAATTTTCACTTTCTCTATTGTTACTTAATTTAATTGTCTATTTTATTCTTTAGCCGTTAGAAACTAGTTTTCTTTGCACTTCCATGTCATTGTCCATAAATACCTCTAAATATGTCATAATGTGAAACGGCGACTTGCCGAAAAAGAAGGGCGAACAAGTTGACCATGATCAAAGGTGACAGGACTTTGATGAATAATGAAGGCTTAAAAGGAGAACAAAGGTGGTAATCAGCGATCCGCCAAATATGAAAGGAAGAATCAAACGAGTTCGGCAATTGAGGTTCAAACAACTAAAGAAAATGAAAGAAGAGCTGAGGAACAGACGATGGTCCGCTGATCGTGTTCGGTGAGCTTAATAACTAATGTCCCTAAGTTGGTCATGCAGTGAATTTTAAGCCACATGTTGGGAAACTATAAATAGTCCAAAAGAGAGATATGAGTTCTTTTTTTAGAGTTTTTGAGATTCTTTTGTATGAGACTTCTTACCTTGTGAAAAATATCTTTAGTTTTAGGATTAGTTTCATTCTTGAAATTGACAATTTCAAATTGAAAGTGAAGTGGGTGTTGATTATAAGTACTTGATTTCATCACAATAATGATTAAGCATGATAGATATAATTTCTTTACTTTTTGTGATGGGTGGTTAAATCCCGATTCTAGAGATGCAATTATGAGTTTGGGTGTTGATTTAATGTAGTGAATATTGTGTTCTGCTCTGTTTTATTTAGAGCCGTCAAATTAGGCTTGGCCCGTGAGACCGGCCCAACCCAACCCTTGAAATAAGTGGGTTGGACTGAATATTTTTGGCCCATTTTGGAACGAGGCTTTTTAGCCCGCACCATTTGATTTGTTGGCCTCAAGGTCCAACCTGCAAGTCTCAGATATCAGCCCGTGGGCTATTAAATTTTAATAATTTTATTTATATTTTTAATATTTTTTATTTATGAAGATTTTATCAATAAATATTTTGAAAAATAAAAATCATGTCTTTTGCAATATCATTCTATATGATGAACTGTAGATGAAGATGAACTTCTTAAGGAAACAATATCACATGTTGATTCAAATGTGATTGGTGGTGGAAGCGGAAGTGGAGTCGTAAAACTTTAATTAATGAGTCATGTAATATTGAGAAATTTTAGATTTGTTAAGTATTTAGGCTGCCTTGTATTGTTGAAAATCTTTTAAACCAGCTAGTTTTTTTGTGGGAGAAATGATGGAATGATCAACATTTATTCGCTAAATCTTATCTTGGTTATTATGTATTTTTGTAAGTATTCACCAAAGATGTGATTAATAAATTTATTTTTGTTAGTATTCACCGAAGTGTGTGATTTATAAATGAATTTTTATATCAATTGATGTCGTGTTCATACATATCAACGTTCGATACTCTTTCTAAGAGAGTAATATTGTTCATTTTTTGGTTGAAAGTCCAACCCGTGGCCCCTTAGAGCTGGGTTGAGCTGCTATTTTATAGATTCTTCAATTAAAAGGGTCAGCCCTCCCCAATCCATTTAACTCTCTAGCCCATTAGGGTTGAATTGGGTAAGCCCATTTTGACAACTCTAGTTTTATTGTTGTTAATTCATGGATTTAGGCTAATACTTAAGATGAGGTTAATTCATGGGTTAAGGTTGCAAACTTAATCTTATTCTCGATATCCAATTGATGCTCAAAAGAGATCGATTGGAGTGGGGTAATTAGTTTAATGCATTCAATCTAGATTTGATTTCTATTGTTTGCGCGAAAGAGCGATTATGGTTTAGATCTATGTGCCCAATTCTTCTCGAATAAGAGATTTCTTAAGGTAATGGGTTGATTTTCTATTCACATGGATGAGATGGAAATGAGATTCTATGAATTGGTACTATGAGATCGAAACACAATTAGTGTCATTGAAGATGACCAGCCTATCCATGATTGTTTAGCACTATTGAGAAATCAATTACCCCTATGTGACATCACTTCCAACTCTCGTACCCCTAAAATATATACTTCTTAATTGGTTGACTCTTTGAAGTTTAGTTTAATTGTGGAATTTGATACTATAAACTATTTTAGTGAATTCGGTAGAATCAGCCATCCATTTGTCTTAACGTGCTACAATGAATAGGTTCACATTCCTAAATTTAGTTTAATTCTTATCATTATATCATTCCTTGAGGAATTCGACCCTTATTCTTAATTGGGTATTTTATTGACGATGACAGCTTACTCTTCGATTTTGGTTTGAGGGTAATTTGAGTGTCTATCAAGTAATTCAATTCTCCTTAGCAAATTTATACTTGCTATAATTTTGATCATAATATTTATTGGACATTTCTCCAAGAATACAAGTCTTGCATAAATAATCATCATCTTGCTATTTGACATTTTTTTTTCTTTAATTAGAATAGCTTGTCCGTTGCTACCTCAAAACCGAGAGCATTAGAACAAGGTCTCTCAAGAAGTAGCATATGCCAACTTTAATCATTTCACAAAGAATTTCATATTTTCATGTCATCTAGAAAAGTCTTTGTCATTAAAAATTTCAAAATTAGGATTAGACAAAGATGGTACTGATCTATTGGATATTGATATGAATGTCGAAAAAATAACTATCTTCAAATTGCGTTAGAACAAGAATGACAAAAGTACAAGGAATCTCAAACAAAACTTGTTTGGCTTAGAGGCACAATAAAATGTTTCTTGAAGATAGTGGGAGTCTCTCCCACGAGCAAATAGAAGAAAAAATAATAAGTATTCCATCTTCGAGATTCAACTAAGCAACAAAATAAATGACATTAAAAAATGTTGCTCTTCTATTCTTGAGTTGGTGTATTCATAACTGATTTTATACGGAAAAGTAATTCTTTTGAGTGCTTATTTTCTCAACCAAAAGAAACTCAATTTATAGGACAAATGTTTTGTAAGTTAAATATATTGTAGGTTCATGAATTGAGGGGGAAAAAGTACATATCTTCGAAAAAAAACTTAGTAACATAGAATTAAAACAAAATGAATATTACAATTTATATTCATATTTTATATATTTCAAAAACTTTTAATGGACAAATTTGTTTCAAAAATAATTTCAGTACTAACTCTTACATCATATTATATTAGAAGGACGAATTTGCATTTTTCTACCTTTGTCAACTACACTATTAATTAGAAATTATGTAAAACAAGTAAATTTGAAAGATAACTTCTCACTATGAATATACTTGTATAACGTTGTAACTTGATGAGCGCACGTAATTGTAATACATTGTCAATATTTGTGAAATTACTAATATATTTTAAGATGTATGTTTTTATCATATTGATATGAAAAAAGTTACTTTAAAGTACTTTTCATATTGTTTGTAAATATCTAAAATTCAATTTAAAATATTGAATAAACATAATTTAATTTCATTTTAAAAATCATTAAAATTAACTTTTCAAAAGTGCAACATCACAATTAAAAAAGGGACAAACGAAATATAAAACAAGAAACAATTGTTCCATTCACTAGCCAGCATGTGACTTGTGAGCTGGTAGAATTTTAGGTAATCAACAATATAACTCAAATCACCAAACAAGAAATTTGAACTCAGTCTTTCTTCAAAATAAAAAATTGCAAACAACAAAAGTAAATTAGGCCACAACTTGAAAAATACAAATGTTGGAGATGCATATTACACGAACACAAGAAATTTGAACTCACTCTTTCTTCAAATTAAAAATTACAAACTTCAAATTGGATAACAACCATAACATGAAGAATACAAACATAACAAATTTTGGAGAGACATATTACATGCACACAAGACACCAGATTAAGAATATAAGGTCAAATTAATATTTTTGTTCACACTAAAGTAATTGAACTCATAATAATAGTAAGTTAAAGTTCATTTACTCCAACATGACAAAAAATCAATTTTACTAGTACCTGTATATTTTGTAGTTAGAGGAAGTTCCAATTTGTCCCATGAAATCAATAGAATCAGAAGCATTTTTCATACGCTGTGTTGACACCCAATTTTGACCCACGTCGGTATAAATTAATTATCGAGCTTCCTAAATTTTCCAAATGATTTAAATTAATTAGTTTTATAATTTTGCAAAATATAACGATTTAACGTTTATATAATTGTGTATATAGCCGGTATATCTTATGTATATTCGAAACCAACCCAACTTGAAATTAATCCCAGGCCCAATCTTCTTGTTCCCAGCCCAACTCACTTAATTTCCTTCAATCCAATTAACCCCCCAGCAGTCCACTTACCCGACCCAGCCCACATTTCCCTTTGACCCGGCCCCATCTCACCATCCCTTTCCCTTCCCTCTTCCCCCCTTCCTTCTTCCCCTTTTCCTCGCGACAAAACCCAACAAAAGCCCCCAGAGAAACCACGCACCAGACGCGACTCCCCCCAGTCGCGAAACCCAGCAATTCTCGGAGAAACAGACGCGCAGCCACGCGTTTCGCGTCTCTCCCCACACTCTCTCCTCCTCTCGTTCTGTCTCTCTCTATCGCGCGTGTGAGAGGGCGAATTGGTGTCGTTTTCTCGCTGCGATTCGTACAACAGTACGTCTCGCAGCAACTTCCTGCAGCGCGCTAGACGACGGAATCGTCCTTGGTGTTCTGGGATTGAGCCACGTCAATGGCCAAGGACGATGGACTGATCTAGGACGTCCACTCCCTCACACTCCCGTTGGGAATCCAGCATCAAAAGGGGATATTCCTCAGCTTGGGAGATTTCGAATTTCAAACTCGGAAATGGGCCGAAAATTGGCGGAAGGGATCCGAAATCAAAAACCCTAGATTTTCTTTTCTATAAAACCCCCTCTACCGCCTTCGAATAGGGGGTTGGCTGTTGTTGGTTCTGGCTGAAATCCCACCAATATAGAATACAAAGAAGGT
>NC_028648.1:49368612-49369431 GCF_001406875.1 Solanum pennellii | reverse complement strand
TTTTGGTTAACCCTTGAGAGGGGAACTACGTTTGACCTGATTCCTGCCTCAACGGGATACGTAGGCGCCACAACGGCTCGGTCATATTCCCAGTAAGATTTCCATGTCTCTTTATAATGGAAACTGGGACAGAATTTTTGAGAGGATCTCAAAAATTCATTTGAAGTTGGACTTTTTCAACAAGTCAAAACAGAAGACCAAAATTCTACGGAGATTAGCCTTGCGTGGATCTCAAAAATTACGACAATCTGGTTTGCAACTGGGACAGAATTTTTGAGATGATCTCAAAAATTCTACAAATGTCATTTGTTACTTATTAAGGTAAATTGGGACAAATTTTGAGGAGAGACCTCAAAATTACAGAGTGAGCAACCTCAGAGTTAACAGAGCAAGTTATAAGAGTTCTTCTATATTGTAGACAGAGACAAATTTTGGGGAGGGTCCTCAAAATTCCATCAAATATGCCATACAAAGACGGGCGAGCGTGTAAGCCAACAGCAAGAAGGAGCATGGAGACAAAACCAACACAAATCAGTCTTTCAAACTAAGAATTTTTCTTTGGATGCAGGAACATTGAAGTCAAAAATGGCTATATAAAGTTGTCAAGAATGACGAAAGGCGTCACTTGCACCCATCGTGGACTCCTCAACAAAACCTTGAAAATCTTCCACCTTATTTTATCTCTATTCCTTTATATTGCCTCAGGTGATTTCTAAACAAGTTTCTTTTTATCGACAGGAATATTATCGAGCCGTCCACCTCGTTACAGCTGGACTATTATCGAGCATCCACCTCGTTACAGTTGGAATATTATCGAGC
>NC_028648.1:49271793-49364932 GCF_001406875.1 Solanum pennellii | reverse complement strand
TTGTTGACACCCAATTTTGACCCACGTCGGTATAAATTAATTATCGAGCTTCCTAAATTTTCCAAATGATTTAAATTAATTAGTTTTATAATTTTGCAAAATATAACGATTTAACGTTTATATAATTGTGTATATAGCCGGTATATCTTATGTATATTCGAAACCAACCCAACTTGAAATTAATCCCAGGCCCAATCTTCTTGTTCCCAGCCCAACTCACTTAATTTCCTTCAATCCAATTAACCCCCCAGCAGTCCACTTACCCGACCCAGCCCACATTTCCCTTTGACCCGGCCCCATCTCACCATCCCTTTCCCTTCCCTCTTCCCCCCTTCCTTCTTCCCCTTTTCCTCGCGACAAAACCCAACAAAAGCCCCCAGAGAAACCACGCACCAGACGCGACTCCCCCCAGTCGCGAAACCCAGCAATTCTCGGAGAAACAGACGCGCAGCCACGCGTTTCGCGTCTCTCCCCACACTCTCTCCTCCTCTCGTTCTGTCTCTCTCTATCGCGCGTGTGAGAGGGCGAATTGGTGTCGTTTTCTCGCTGCGATTCGTACAACAGTACGTCTCGCAGCAACTTCCTGCAGCGCGCTAGACGACGGAATCGTCCTTGGTGTTCTGGGATTGAGCCACGTCAATGGCCAAGGACGATGGACTGATCTAGGACGTCCACTCCCTCACACTCCCGTTGGGAATCCAGCATCAAAAGGGGATATTCCTCAGCTTGGGAGATTTCGAATTTCAAACTCGGAAATGGGCCGAAAATTGGCGGAAGGGATCCGAAATCAAAAACCCTAGATTTTCTTTTCTATAAAACCCCCTCTACCGCCTTCGAATAGGGGGTTGGCTGTTGTTGGTTCTGGCTGAAATCCCACCAATATAGAATACAAAGAAGGTGGGATTTTCGGAAATAGATTTTGAACACAGAAAAGGGTTAGCAATTTTAGGTTGGGAATTTTTTGAAAAAAGCTTTAACGAGAGAGTTGAGAATCGAGAGGAGGAAGATTTTGGGTTTGAGGAAATTTCAGTGAGATCTCCATTGAAAGATTTTTCTTGAGTAAAATTTCCGGATAAGAACTTTTCTTTGAGTTGTACAGTTTCCCTAGCTTCGAAACACTAAGAGATCCGAGAAAATATTTCAATACTGTGGAAAACGTTTGGTGGACGGAAGAGCTGGTAGCATTCCGTTGTTTAGGTCTAAGTTTTCGACCGGATTCCGTTCGCTTCGTCGGAAACTCGGGGTTCGCGTTGGAAGTCGTCGCTCGTCTTGCTCGTATCCGCCCCAGTTTGCTGCTCCTCAACAGTCTTGGTTCGTCTTCGAGTCAACCCATCAAGAGCGGTGAAGATTGGAGAAACTTGAAGAACGGACTAGAAGATTTCTTTAGCTTCTTTTATATATTTTGTATTTTATCTATTTTGTAATGGGCATAAGCCCTTGTAGTTTTTATTTTTCTTGTAGGTATGTTTGTATGTTTAGATTAGGACAGGTACAAAACGGGTTAAAAACCCAAAAGCAGGTGGGTCCAACATTCGGTCAAGGCGAACAGAACCGAAGTTGGACCCAAATCTCTCTCTCTCTCTCTCTTGCTCTCTCTTTGCTATTCGCTTACATATTTGCTCAATTGTCGTTAGTTTTAGAGTTAGAAACTCCAAATCTCCCATCGAACGCCTTTCGCTATGTCAAACTTAAAACATAAATTTGATAGACGTTTCAAAATTCACTAGTTCGTTTGGAATCAAAGTTTAAAAAGTTTAACTTCAACGGAATCTTAAAACAACAATGAATTTTTCAAAACTTGTAAATTCGCCTAAGTAAAATTCTAATAAACAAAAATTCGCAAGAGTTAAAACAAACATAGTCAAATATAGTTAATCGCCGGAAAACCGTAGTAAGCGGAGCGTCTTAGGTGCTTTTTCGAAACCTTCCTAAGACGCTAATAGGAATCCCGAACCCTTAGAAGTTTTTAAATAATTTTCTGTTTAATTATTTGAAAACATGTTTTCTTAATTTTCTCAAAATTAAGTGGCGACTCCTAAAAGTCGAAAATACCCTTAAAATAAAACAAACCCATTCCGAAAATAATTTTTTCGATAAAATACGCTGTAAGAAGAGATTATTCCTTCTTTGCTGCAAAATCATCTCATTCTCTTGTTGTTGCAACGCAGCTGCTTCCTTTTTCTGTCTAACTAGTACCTGCTGCTGTCGAATTTCTTCATCCGCCTGTCCAGACATCTCATCCTTTAATGAGTTGATCAATGTTTTTGCAGAATCAATCTCAGATTTAGCCGTTTTTAGCTCATTGAGTTTTTTCTTAAAGAAAGACAAAACATGATGTTCATTATCATCTCGTGATTTGGTTTCATAAAGATGAGCACAGTTTGCATGGATATTGAAGTTGCAAAGTGAACAATTGTATGTGAAAGTAGGACTGCAGGATGTGCCACAAAGATGGCATGGAGCAGTCGTGCAGTTGGGCGGATAGAGAAGGCGTAAAGGGTGTTTTTCATGGAATTTGTTTAGAGTAGATTGTGGGAGGTTAGAGCATGATTTGTGAAGGTAAAAGTTGCAAGAAGAGCAAGTGTAACAAGAACCAAAGAGGGGAAGGTTGCAACCAAAGCAAGTTTTTGATTTTGTTAGGTTTTCACTTGGTACCTCTATGGTACGAAGATCATGTGGATGGCTAAAATGCTTCATCACTATCACTCTTGAAAGGAATAAGTGTATGTGTGTCTATGAACCTAAGCTAACCTTGATATTTATACTACAATTCATGAGCTAAATATGTTAGTATTCTTCTAATTAAGTCAAGTTGGCTAATTTGAGGAATCCCACTACTTCTTGACTCTATCAAGCAAACAAAAGGGAATTAACTATATATATTCAAGTGGGCTACTTCCTAACAACTACTAATAACTTCATACATACAAATTCCATCTATTGACATGTACAAATTAAGAGTGTCAAGAAAATAATACTGCAAGTTGCATATTTTAGCTTCTTTTTTTTTTAAAAAAAAATGTAGATAATAAAAATATTTCATTATATATATATGCCAATTCTTTTAAAGTAGATGGAGTACCACTTATTTGATTATCAACTACTGGAAATTAAACAAACTTTGAGGATGGAGTTGGCCTTATCCTATGTTGTTTAACCAAATATTGTATAGTGAAGTTCAAGAGAAATTTTAGGTAACATAGAATTGAAGGATTTGTTAAACTTATACTCCCACCTTCCTTAATTACTTGTTCATTTTTAATTGACACATCTATAAAGAAAGTAATTATTGACAAAGTGAATTTACAATTTTACCTCTATTAATTGTGGAGCGAATGAATTAAAAAAACTTAAAATTTTCTAGAAATTCTATCTTTTTCAAAGTAATTAATTGAGGGTATAATAAGTAAACTATTTTGTTCTTTCTTGATTTGTCAAAATCGATAAGTAATAAGGGACAATTAAAAAAGAAAAAATGAATAAGTAATTAGGAACAAAGGAGTATGGAGTACGTATATGTCCATTTTTACTTGTCTAATATTGACTAGACACATCACTTCTTTCCTAAGAATGTTCAGAATAAATTTTATTATGTATGAGGTACAACTAGAAAATTTTTTATTATGTATGAGATATGAAACATTGTTTTATTATTTTTTATTTGAACGGGTGGGACCTACACTTAGTTTTTCTTCTTTGCCTCCTATTTCTCTTTCTTGTTTTGCTCTTTCCTCTTTTTTCTCATTTTCTGTTTTTTTTTCTTTAATTAATTTTTAAATTAATTTAGTTATGAAACCCTTTAAGTAACCTCTCATTTTGGACGTATGAAAATAATTTTTACTTATTTGTTTTAAGAAATTTTTTTTTAACATAACTTATTTTATCATTAAATAAAAAAAAACATTAGCATACAAAAGCTCAAGCCAATTCTTTAAATGATCACTTATGTCATAAAAATTGACCACTAAAACTAATTATATTTCTTTTCTCTCATTTTTTATTTATTGTTCTTTAAAAATTTTCAGCTTCACATTTCGTATCATTTAAGCTTCTACTTTTAGAATTTATGTACAAATTATTGTTTAATTTTATTTAAAAATTGATGTTTAATCATGAAAATTTGAAATACAACTTCAAAATTGAAGGTATATTTTGTATTTGAAAAAGTATGTTAGTATACTCTTTTTTTTTAACTCATTTTCACTTTTGATATTATTTAAAACATGAATGTTATTTCTATTTTTTTATGAAAATAAAAAATAATTTTATTTTCAACTCTTGCTCCACATATTTCAAATACTGTAAAAACATATTTAAATTCTATGTTCAAATGTCAAACAATTTTTAATATTTAATTTAATAACAAGTGTTTCACTATTCTTTATAAATTTTTTATATATAAATTTAATTATATTGCATTAGAGATTCATATTACTAATTTACTCGTACTTATCATTTAAAATTATGTTAGTTTTTAATATCTTATGTAGTTATGATAAGAATTTTATTTCGTAAAAAAATATTTTTTGTTAAAACAAAATAAATAAATAAATAAAATATATTTCATCTATACTGAATAAACTTGGAATAGTAATTGCATATAGATTTAAGATAACATAGAATTAGAAAAAAGAAGGAAAAGATTAGAGAAGCCCAGGAAAGAGAAATTAATAGCAAAGAAGAAAAACCAAAAATGGATTCACAGATTAGAATATATCTATAATAAAATAATATCTCATACAACTAGTACCAGTTGCACCTCATACATAGTAAAAATTTTCTTTCCATTAACTACTCAAATGTTTGTCATGTTACAAATAACATGAACTATGAAGAATAATCAGCCAAGTGTTTAAATGGGCTACATTAAAAAAAAATGGAACCCCCAACTAAGGTATTGGTGAATCCCTGCATCCGATAATATAAATCTACATTTCACCCTTCTTGTGTACATGGCGCAGATGGAATTCAGCAAAGACAGGGCAGCTTTTATACATGAATCGATTATTAATTTACGTACCACATTCTAATGTACCAGCCCCGAGGCTACGAAGGTCTTTAGGGGCTCAGAAATGCACCTCATCCTGAACTTCAACAGCCGCCTCCACGCGATATCCTGTTTCTCAACAATCATGCAGTGTGGAGAAGTATTTCTCAAAGCATGTCACAGAACTGCACGGTAATCTTTTCTTCTAATAGCTATTATCTTACCACCACCATGACTTTATATAATACTTGATATTTCACTCTCATGAGATGGTTCTAAGCATTCCCACGGATTAGAGTAGAAATAATCCTCTTCTTTAGGCCGGTCAGGAATAACCAACCTCTTAGTAGGGTTTCCCATACGTTCAGTGTGAGCTTCCTTAACAGCAGCAGAAAACTCATTCCACGTAAACGATCCAGCATTATACTGGTCAATCAAATCTACGAGGAGCTTTCTGTCCAGCAAAACCGTTTTCTTGAATCCAAGATGTCTGCATAGAATGGGAGACTTTTACATAGAAGTCCTTAATCAAAAGCTACTTATAAAGTACATTGTTTACTACAGAAGCTAAAATTGAAATGAGACTATTAACCGGTAGAATGTTTCACAATAATATGCATCTTTAGTGAGAAGCTACTTATGAACCATGCAAACCCTATTAATTTCTTCCACGGCTCCTAATAGGTTGCATAAATAGACAAACTTATCGGCAGAAAGTACCTGCGATGTCCTTCGACAACTTTAGCCATGTTTCCATCATATGTTGGAACAAAGATATCACTCTCCAGTGAAACAAGATAATCTAGTGCTGCCATCTGTGAAGAGTGATTTTGAAAGAATCTAAGCTCAGAAGGCTCTAGTAGTGTCTCCTTCCTCACCTGCTCATAACAAGAACCAGCACAAAAGGCGAGAGTCAGCCAATCCAGGAAAACATATACCAAAGCTTAAAGGAAAACTTAAAGCTTTCTGGCTACCAAATTTGGATAAGCTGCCGCAAGACTCGCCATTCTCCTTGTCCCACCATAAATCTCCCCAGCAGCAATATAGACTTGGATGCTAGAATCAATGTCTAATGCCCTTAAAGTAAGAGCAGTCTCCTCAGGTGTCAAAGGACAGAGACCATCTCTCCTTTTCAATTCAGAGTTAATGATTTTTTCTTTCCACCACGGATAAGCGTATCTGTAAAAGGATTAGGTCAGACAAAGAAAGAGGGATACCTTAAGGCCACCGCTGACTACAAGATATTACATCACCTCATTCTCGTCAACTCTTCAACCTCCTCCTTGTTGCAGCCCTGATTACAGCCAGAGAAAGCTAACATATCCATTTCATACCTCAGGTGCAGCACCATAAAACGACCCTTTTGCCTGAGAAGTCGAATAACCTTTTTACCCAACTCTTCTATCTGAGGGGTAAATTTCAAGGCACTAAAATTGACTCGGCATCGCAGTTTCTGAATTTCAAAAGGCTGACCGTTATTGGCAAGCCGAGCATCAGTTCTGTTCAAGTGAACGACTTTATATTTCCGAATCAATGGAAGGACCTGTATTCAGTAAATCTGACAGTCATTACCAGGAAAGAGGCTGCAAGTATCACGTACGAACACATTGTGCCATGAAAGAACAAACCTGATCTTGATAGTAAGAAATATCAGACCAACTAATAGGAGGCATGGTATAAATCATTCCTAGCACTACTCTCCTCTTCAGTCTTGGGGGTAGCTCTTTCAATATTCGAACTTCATCCCTTAAGGATGTTATAAAATGATCAACATCAAATATGTCTTGAAATTCACTGCAACTCAAGATTGAATTTTTAAATTGTATGACACACCATCATACTTTTTCTAAAGAAGCTAGTGATTCATAAGACCACAAAATAAAAATAAAAATACAAGATACTCAAGGACACAAACCTCGGATCAGCCCAAAAGGAAGTTTTATCCAGCTCAGGCACTATAAGAGTCACATTCAAATATCTTGCTATAGCAACCATATCACATATCTGGAACAACAAAAAAGGCAAAGAAAAAGGGGAAAAGTCAAATTCAGAATGGTGTAATCTTGTCTTATTACATCCACATGAGAGAGCAAACTGATATAATCTAAAGTAACTCACGGCTGCTCGCATTTGATTAAGACCTCCATTACATGAAACCATGAGATAACCATTATTCTGGTAAACCCCTGATTTCAAAAATAATCATCAGAATGGTCAGTCTCGCTAACTGCTTGGATTAGAAGTCACAACCATATATCCATGAAAAATATGCGACAGAGCACAAAATCAAAACATATGCACAGTGAAGGAAATTGCCCAACAATTTTTTCGTCCGAATAGAATAACTGCTGACAGCAACTTGATATGTACCTCTTTTAGTTACTCCACTAAGATATCCTAGCAATATACTCAAACATCTTAATCACATGTTTCAAAATTCTATATAATCAGCACATGCCACAAAACTGAAGAAAGATCTCTTCATTGACAAGTCCTCCTTCAACAATGTGCATACATAACATTAATCTATATACATCAATAGTTTCATATATTTTCTCTTAGGAAAAAGCAGTATTCTCTTTACTATAACACAATTTCCATGGTTGTTTCCCTTTTGTTTCAAAGATACTACTATATCATTACCATACCAAATTATTTGTACAAGTAGAATAGTAAAAAAAAGATAAAATCTATTGATAGTAATGAAAAGGGAAAGAAACAAAACTGCTCACTCTTTGGTGGAAGTGATTTAACAAGAAATGATGAAGCAGACTCCTGAGAAAAGCAACAAGGCCATCCTTTGAAAGCACTAGGCCCCAAAAGTTCCCCTAATGTCGTCAATTGTACTAAGCAAGTCCACAATAGAACCATTGTTGTAGCCCTTATTATCCATAGCTTCAATCTGGACCGCGGGAAAATTATGCAACTCTTCAGTTTCTCCACACGACCATCTCCTAAAGCTGTCCCTTTTAGCCCCAATTCCCACTTCCTTCTTCTCCTTTCCCTCTCTTCCATTACTCCCTCTATTCTGCACATATCCCTACCATACACTCTAATTGCAACATCCACTATGTAATGTAGGATCCAGAAACTCGCCACTTGTGTTTGTACACTGTAACAAACGAATCACTAAGACTGACTTGAACACTAAGGTCAGTTGAAGTCCATTTTCTTTGATAATTCAACAAACACAGATATAAAACAGAATGACAGAGGGAAATGGTGAGATCTAAAAAAGGGATTTTGTAGGTGTAATCTTGAAACTCCGATGAGGATGAGAGTAGAAGAGAGAGAAAGAGACAGAGCGCGATAAGCACGCACCTACTGTATCGTAGGCTAGAGAGTAGTGTACCTAAATGTAGCTGATTATTTATCTCATGTGGACAAGTTCACATTTTTTAATGTTCTACCTATGCTTTTTTTGTGCTCCAGGCTCCAGCTGCACGTAGGGATGTACAAGTCAAATCGTAAAGTCAAATTGTATTGATGAATCGAATTAAATTATAAAAAATAATTTATGATTTGGTTTGATTGGTTTGATGTTGGAAAGAAAAAACGATCCATTCTTAATTTGATTTGATATTAAAAAAAAGTCAAATCAAATCGACATAATATAAATATATAATTTTATTTATTTATAGATAAAAAAATATTATTTATAATTTACTTTGTTAATATATATTTAGTTAGTTTATAGTTTTCAATGTTTATATATATTATTTCAAATTTGCGCTTGTAAAACTATGTAAATAGTTTATTTTGTACTAAGATCAAAGTTACAATAATATTGTTATAGTTTTCACATTCGAAGTTAGCAATTTACTTTATAAATATTACGTTTTGTATTCAGTTTGATTGTAGCTTTTAATCTTTATTAATTTAACATACTGAACATTTATATCTAAAAAAATATTTGTACTCATGTGGATTTTATCGTCTTTTTGATGATTGCTATTCATTTAACATTTTTTAAATTTAGCTTATCATACAGATAAGTGAAAATATATTTGATCTCTTTTTCAAACACAATATAGTTGTAAAAAATTGGAAAAAAAAATAAAGAATCAACTAAAGTCGAAACAAAAAAAAACTAACTTTATGTGATTTGATTTGGTTTTAAAATTTAAGAAACCTGCATAATTGTTTTAGATTTTTTTTTAATGAATAACCAAATCAAATCGACCCATGTACACCCCTAACTACATGGATTCATAGAGCTTAGCTTTGCAATTTAGAACTAATATACCTCTTGTTAGAAAAGTGATTCATATATAATTTTATTACGCTCTCCATTTCAAAAAGAGTGACATGGTTTGACTTGACACAAAGTTTTTGGAAATAAAGATGACATTTAAATCTCTTGGTTCTAAATTAAAGTTATGTCAAAATGTATTAAATTTTCCTTCAATCTTGTGGCTTTAAACATGTCACGTAGCAAACTGAAATTAAAATATTATCAAAAAAAGAAAGAGGTCATTATTTTTCAAACAAACTAAAAACAAAATGAGGTAATTCTTTTTTAAACGGAGGGAATATTATATAGATGACTTATATATATCTTTTTTCTCTAACGGAACAGGAAAAAAATAATTTCTATTTACTTTTTAAAAATATTATCCATATGGGATATATTTGATCCTCCTCACATGTCACGCCCCGATCTACCCCCGAGACGCGGACACGGAACCTAGGACCACAAGTGATCCCAAGCTAACCCTGCTGGCATGATCATGAACATACTAAAGATAATAAACTGATATGGAAGTTAAATCATAATTAAATATGAAAAGATGGGGAATATCCATATGCTAAAACACACACACACACACACACACACACACACACACACACACACACACACATATATATATATATATGAAAACTGATGAGTTTAATATAAAGGAAATATTAACTCAATACTAAGCTGAATTTAACTATGTCTGAAATAAGCCTCTAAACTGGACTAGAAATACTGGGACAAGCCCCCAGCTAAATCTAGCTAAAGACTGAAATGACACTCATGACTGTTGTCCTCGGAGAATGAGGACTCACAAATGAATTTGTTGAACTGGAGATCAAAAATCGATGTTTGCGTGATTTGGATGCTGAGAACCTGAACCTACATCATGAGAAGATGTAGCGCACGTATGCGTCAGTACTTGAAAGGCACCGAGCATGTAGGATAAAGTAAAGCTGAAATAAAATATAACTGAACAAGAATAAAAGCAAGTATAATAATCTAACATAATAAACTGAATTCTGAGCTAATTGGACGCAATGACCAATTCATAACATGCTGAAACTAAATATACTGATAAATGACCAATGCAGAGAGTCTGACTGATCTGTGGGAGCTACTAGTAATCAATAATAAAACCACATGAGCTAAATGTGGAGTCCGGTGTATATGCCCCGTCGAGAGGACCCAATATACCCTGTCAAAGGTATAAAGGCATGCTAGCGTGATCACTAAACTGATTATCCACAGAGGGGACTTACAACCTACTTGGCTAGTAGTTTTGGGACTATTGGGTACGCTAAACCCTAGTCCAACTCGGTATTATGCTACTCCCAATGAATTATGTAAATTTACTGATTATGTTTGTTTTTTTGTAAATACTGAATATCTCAAAACCGAACATGTAAACTGAGAATGCAACAATTAATCTGGTAATTATGCATTTATAAATGAGGCATGTATATCTGAAGTGTCTGAACTATCTGACCTAGCATGTGTAATTTAAGAACTAAAAGATTTTGAAATTCATGCAATAATCTGAGTAATATCTGATCTGGAACATATAACTAATTAATTCATGAAGTTCTGTTGAAGTTCTAGAAACCTTAGGTCTAAGCATGATATGGGAATTAAGAATCTGCCTGAAAACTAGGGACCCAATGGGTGAAAGGAACCCACTAGTGAAATTCCACATGCCTGGTGATGAAATCAACGGAAAAATACTTATGTTTCGGGCTGGAACTGCTGCAACTTGTTGCGTTCTTGAACTAGGGTTCTTGAGCTTTTTCTTCTTTCTTGCTTCTAATTTTCTAAATTTTGATTTAATGATTTGACCTAGATATGTTTTAGTTATGTTTCTAGGTTTAAACTGACTAAAATATGATGATTTAGGATCAAAACGATGTAACTTAAGGTTTTAATTTTGATTTAGTTTTTTTTTAATTGGAGTAAGTGGGAAAGGTCCAAAAGACCCATGTGAAAGTTGTTGTCAGACCAAACGATGGCCAGGACTGACGGTTGGTCGTCTGACCGATGCCTCGTCGTTGGGTCCATCGACTGGTCCTGTTCGACAGGCCTTTACTAAAATGGGCATAACTTTTTACTCAAAGGTCTTATTTTAGCAAGGTCGGTGCTATGGAAAGCTAATTCAATTATCTATCTGTTGGTAGGTTATGGGACACCTAATTCATTTTGTGCTAAGGGTTATGACCATCCGAAGTTGATCCAACTGCATTTCCCCTTAACTGTCTGCAAATTTTCCACCTACGGACCGTACTGGTCATCCGTAGCTCTTGTCTGAGCGTGGGTGAATGGGGGTCTCGATCGGCGGTCACGGACTACGGACCATCATCGGACCTACGGACCGTCAGTCCGTCCGTCGATCAAGACTTAGCTAATTTTTTGCCGGTTGAGTTTTTGAGATTTTTGATCCCATCGACGGTTGTGCAGGACAGATTGTCGATGCCACCGTTGGTTGCACTTGCAAATTTTTCTGAAAAAAAATGATTTTTGTTCTATTTTTTGTACGGGGTGTTACATCACATGTATTTATTTTTACTTTTTTTCTCAACGACTAATTTATACTCCCTCCATTTAAAAAAGGATTGTCTAATTTGACTTGGAACGAAGTTTAAGAAAAGAAAGAAGACCTTTTAATCTTGTAATTCTAAATTAAAGTTATGTTAAACCTACCAAAATGCCCTTTAATTTTGTGCTCTTAAACATGACAAGTGGAAAGTTAAAATTAAAGTGTCGTCAAAAAAGGAAACAGGTCATTCTTTTTAAAATAGACTAAAAATAAAATAGGGTCATTCTTTTTTAAACGGAGGGACTATTTATTATTTTGATGGTCAAATTTATTTATGTTTCACTAATTTTCTTACAAAATATTTTATAGATGTCCATTTTTCCCTTTTACAAATACAAAAACTAAATTACAATATAGCACAAAAAATTAATTTAAATTTTTTTTCTTTACACTAAAGATTGAAAGAAGAAGAAAAGTAAGAAATTGGATAAATGATAATCAAAGAAGCCAAAAAATAATTTTGTGTGAAAGGAATTATAATATACCTTAAACTTTGTTAGAAAGATTATATATACAACCTTACATGAATTTTCTTTGAAATTTAAAGTAAAAGAAATAAATTTCAGACTAATTTCTTCACTTCCTTTAGATGAAGGGTATATGTGAGCTCTGTTTATAACGGTAAATGTATATGTAAGTCATTTGTACAAAAGTAAAAAGTATATATGATTCACTTTCATATCAAGAGGTATATGTTAGATCTAAATGACAAAATCAAGGTGTATATTAGGGTGACAATATGATAGATCTAAATTACTCCCCCTTGTTTTTTTTATATACTTACCAGTAGTAGACTATTGACATTCTTAACAACTTATGAACTATGTCTTTTATTTTAACAAACCGTACAGCAAATCAAATATACCGTATAGGGAACAATAGAACAAGAATAATAACGAAAAAAGATCATTATTTGCCCTTGTATTCTTTGAAAAGGGTCACCTATACCGTTAGTTATATTGTTATGATATATGTACCCTTTCATCCAACTTTATGACCATATTTACCCTCCATCCATCAAATCACCATATTCCCACATAAAATTACCTATGTGGCGCCTATGTGGATTTTACTTTTCATTAATTGAATCTAGTCTCTATTTTAATCATTTTTACCAGCCCACACAATTAAACTCGATACACTACAAGAATAAACATAAAAACAGGCCTCAAGCTCGATTAAACCCGACTCAACTTTTACACCTTGTTTGGATGGTTGTTGTCCATTGTATTATATTGTATAGTTAGTTTAAATATAATGTTTATTTTGACAGTTACTTAAATTCTATTATATTAAATCATTTAGATTCATCGTTAGGTAACAACGAAAATACTTATTTTGTGTAACGACTAATTTGGTGTGATCGCGTCGTCACCTTAATATCTTCTTTTCATTTTATCTTTATTTATTATTTATTAACTATATTTCATATTTTACCCTATCTTTTCATAGTATCTCTACCTTATATCCTACTTTATGTAACGACAGAGAACAATACAATACAATATGATGCATTATAAAACAATACATAACAAACATCCAAACAAATTGTTTCTTATTGTTGTCATTGTTGAGTGTCCATGGATTTGTGTAACAGAGCAGGATAGTTTATGGTTTCCATTTATGTTTTCTGGAGTCGGACCAATGAGTTGAACAGAGGAGTGATAGTTCAGAACATCTATTAATTGAATTGGAAAATATGACAGGATAAGAGAACATATAAGGTTATGTATATGAGAGCTCAGTGTTCACCGGACAATGGATCAAAATCACCTCCTATTGTCAAGCCCGATCGAGTTTGCTTAGAAGCTGATTTAAAGTTGTAAACTACCCAAATTAGTTACGTCCCTCTATACCCCTCTCTATTTATCAACATCATCATTCCCAACTATTGGTTGCATTCGGATTTAGCCATCAAGTAGTTCCTCCGTGATAAAACATTCTTTTCACTGCCCATATTCATCTTTATCCTACTACTATAGACTTTGAATTGTATACTCTCTAATTGCCCAAGTTTTCCCATCATTTTATCAACCCAAAACTATTGGGTTCAAAAGTATCAGGAAAGCTTACAATTGTAAATCAAGACTGTAACATCTCGAATTCAAGACATTAAAAGGATGCAAGTAGGAAACTCAAAGGCCAAAAACTAGACCATGAAACCCTCCATAGAGTCCAGACGAACTATGAAGGGGCCCAAAGTCTGTGAATTAGCACCGTGATAAGTCCCCTTGACATGCCTTGTAGGAGTCCCTCCCACAGAGGCCTCGACGACTCGTGATGCGTTTGACGGGTCGTCACTTGCATCATCAAGAAAGGTCACCAAGAGGGGGGTTTTCCTAGCCACTATCCAAAGGGATACATATGGAAAAATGATTTGTGGTACACTTGACGGGCCGTTAGGGCCGCCGTTCCAGTGGAACTTTAAGGCCCTCGGCCAAGGTCCTTTTCACGACCTAGTTAATGGGTCGTGGTGCCTCTGATGGTCCGTGAAGGGTACCATCAAGTGTGTTTGTCAACTTTTAGGTCATGGGCTTTTGGGTCTTTTTCTAATTATTATAATTTAATACCATGTCATTTTACACTTTATCCCATATGTTTTTTTTGGAAAAGGAAAATATTGTTTTTAATGTTTTTCTGACTTTTTTAGAGTCGCCACTTAATTTTTGAGAAAAGTCAAGAAAACTATTGTTTTCAAAAGACTTAAACATAAAAATAATTTTGAAAACTTTAAAGGGGGTTCGGGGATTCATATTAACATCTCAGGAAGGTTTTGAAAGCACCTAAGACTTCCGCTTACTTGCGGTTATCCAATAACTAATCAATTTGGTTAAAGTGATCTTTAAAAAGTTTTTAAGTTATAACATATTTGAAGTTATTTATGAAAAGAAGTATTAATTTTAATAACCAAGTAAGATTTGGTTTGATAGTTTATTTGATTTTTTAGAATCCCTTTGAAATTAATTTTAAGTCCATAAAACATTTATAGCGTTTGCGGGGAATTTGGAGTTTTCGAACCTTAAACTAATGACAAGAAAACAGATAAGTAATTAAAAGCATATAAAGTGAGAAAGAGAGAGAGAGATTTGGGTTCAAATC
Source organism: Solanum pennellii (assembly GCF_001406875.1). Taxonomy (NCBI): domain Eukaryota; kingdom Viridiplantae; phylum Streptophyta; class Magnoliopsida; order Solanales; family Solanaceae; genus Solanum; species Solanum pennellii. The sequence continues at coordinate 49,350,019 of NC_028648.1, read as the reverse complement.
CGGGTTCTGTTCGCTTTGACCGGAAATTTGAACCCACCTGTTTTGGGTTTTTAACCCATTTATTTTGTCCTGTCCTAAACTAAACATACAATATAATAAATAATATATATACGGAAAGTAAAGACGACAAAGGCTTAGGCCCAAAGATAAAAAAATACAATTATAAAAGAAATGAAATAAAATAGGCCTCGTGGCCGGCTTCTTCATCTCTTCTATAGTTCTATCCTTTACTTCGGGACATGTACATCAATTTGGGCCAGTTGACTGGAATAAAATGGAACTGGGAGCAGATTTCACATGTCAAACAAAATAAAAAGACATTAATACGATATGAGGAAAATTTTAATACATTAAAAATCACAGTAACCAATAACTTGGCGTGTCCATATGCGAACAAACAAACACACAAATACTTAGAGTTTGAAGAGGTTCCAAAACCTTCTCATATTATTCGAATGAAAGTAAATAGAAAACAAAAAAAAATTCTATATGATTGATACCAAACAAGCAGTGGATCACTGGGAAGTAGGACTATTCTAATTAAAAGAAGGAGAATTGAGAGAATGAACAATTTTCAAAGTCAAAAGGAGTTCTATTTAAACAACCTTTTAGCAAACAGATAAAATTTCATGCATGATGGGAATCTGGTGGGTGGGGAAGTGCATGTGGAAGTAATTAATTTCTAACATTGAATGAGTGGGCAGGGAGGCACAATTTAATTTTGCTCATGAATTAGTATTCATAAAGCACAATAACGAAAGGAGGAATAGAAAATAAAAGAAAGACATAACATAATTAAATACTCCCAACTCAAAAAAGTAGCGCAGACAAACTAAGGACGGGCGGGGAATGCCTGGCTTTTGTTGGACACTCAGACTTGAGCACACCAAACCACTCCCTACAATAAACTTGAACTAGCATAAAATCTTTTGTCACTAACTCTTAAAGCGTAGGATATAGAAAATCGACCCAGAATATTTAAAACCAACATTATGAGTAGACGAGAAAGTAAAAAAAAGAATGATTGTGGGTCTCGAAAACCCAACACACGATCCCGAGTGTTGACACCTTAATTCTTTTGTACGAGTAGGGGTAAAGTAATGAAAGATATGGAATCAAATATTAAGCGGTGAAACAAATTTGTCGACATTAACGAAAACAAGGCTTCAAACAAAATAACAGGAAAGTAGTAGCAAAATATCCAAAACTTTTAACTTGATATTGCACGAGCTCAAAGGACAACCATAACATAAACACATCAAAACAACATCAATCTTAACAACACAAAAACAAACCAGCAAACACAATCTGGAAGCCTTCAAACATCTTGTTATACGCTTGAGTAGACGGAAATACATAAAAAAAAGGGACTACACAAATGAGAAAAAAGACTTTCATTATGTCACAAGACAACCACAGTAGAGCTAAACTTTATTGATTTAGATGTTCTAATGATTTAAATATAGAAACCAGTTCAAGGAGAAATGATTTAATTGAACAGGCCATATTGATACGCTCAAACTTACTTCTCAAATAAGAAGTAAAGCGGTCGTGTCAAGTAAATAACCCAACTAGTGAGGTTGGGATCATTCCCACGAGGAAAATAGTTTAGACTTAACTGCAATCTATTATTACTATTGTTCAGTCAATTACTTCCTTGGAAAGCAAAAATGATAAAAGGGGGGTTTTCTATTTCTGAATAAATGAAAATAACTAGCAAAATTAAAGGAGACACTTAACAGCTTTGAATGTTGGAGTTTAATCAATTAATAAAAGTAACTAGGGTTTACGTGTTCCCCACAGGTTCATAACTTGATAATTCTAACTATAACAATTCTTTCCTAGTATCTTGCACGCAAAGTGATAAATTATATATTTCTAAATCGTTGGTCCGGCATCTAGAAAATTTCACTCCGCAGCTTGGTCCGGCTACGTGTGTTGCTATACTAACCCTTACCATTACCTCATATTAAGCATCATATTTGATATTTGACTAAGTTATTACCTCGTACCAACCAATACTAGCCTATTAGATAGTATACACTAAATCTATGTTAATAATTCTTTTCCTATTATCTACCTCCTTGGTCCGGCAAGTAGCATTAAGGCGAGTTCTAACGTAGGCCATCCGTTAAAAAGACTTCTAAGCGAAAGAATTATCAATACATGCGAAACACTATTCTAGAATTGTTATTTTAGTTAGTTTTTACTTCATTATTCGCCTATGGTTCCCACAACCCTAGTTATGGAGTTTAGTTACCCATAGTCATAATCACAATATTCAAATATATGATATAAGAATTCATGTACTTACTTCAATGAGAAAGAGTAAAATCCGAAAGTTCGCTTGATTAATCAACAAAAATCACCAACAATCAATTACAAGAGTCTCAAAATATCCAAGAGTCTCACAAAGGGTCTAAAAAACAATCAAGAGTCTAACAATGATCAAGGTTCTAATAAATAATCCAGAGTCTAACCTCAAAAACGAGGTTTTTTGAATGATTTATAAAAAATAAAAACCTAATTAAATAAGGACTCTATTTGCTGGAAATCTGTTAAAACGCGGCTGGATCGACGGACCTCGTGACGGATTGTCGTGGTCACGACGGACCGTCATAGACTCCGTCATCCCATACTTGTGCAATTTCTTCTGCTGCTCTCTTCATTACCCTCGACGGCAGGTATGACGGATCGTCATAGGCACAACGGTCCGTCGGGGGTCTCCGTTCCAAAACACTTTAACTCTTGGAATTCGGGTACTGGGACTACTTCTCTGAACTTCATGACGAACCTGCAGGACGGACCGTCATGGTTACAACGGTCCGTCACGCACTTCGTAGCCCCACACTTGGTCAGACTTCCCCATCTTCCTTCAGCAGCTGCACTACGATGCCACCTACGGACCGTCACGAGCATGACGGACCGTCACAAACTCCGTAGGTGGTCTCTTCTGCATTTCTTCGCTCAAAAACCTCCGCATTCATCTTTGGACAGATTTCCTGCAAATAAGGAGAAACTTATATAAAAATTATCATGAAAAGGCTTTTGGACACACTAAACTTAAGGAAAAAGTATTAATAATACCGTAAAACCACGGTATATCAACACCCTCAACTTAAATTCGTTGTTTGTCCTCAAGCGACGCACTATGACTCAATACAAAATCCTTGTACAATACTATCCATGTTCTATCCTTCGGAATCATTTGGCTATAAATCGCGATCAATCTCATCATATTTATGCATGCTATCACTATTAGGCTTGAATTATGTGGAATCAGACCATGACACAGACTAACCATGCACTTACACCTATCCTCTTCAATTTCTCACCGAGGTGCTAATATTTCCGGTATTGCAACTAGTGTCCTCACTTCAAAACAAAATCCTCATTTTTCACACAATGATTCCAGTTTGAGTATTAGGATTACATTTCAACACTCACTCTCAGAACAAATTCACACTCATTCATACACATCGCCATAAGCTTGCCCTTATTTTCACTGCTTTAAGTTCGCTATACAACTCTTAGGATCATGATAGGACTTTCCTGGCTTGTAACATAGGCTCAGGGTCAGGTAAGTGTGGCAGCGGAACCGGTACCTACCGGTTTCCGGTCCGGTCCGTCCCGGTCCGGTTCGATACCGGTTCGGTACCGGTTAGTACCGGTTAGGACCGAAAATTTCCGAAACAGGAACCGGGACGGAATGAGGTAAATTCCGGAATTTACCGGTTCCGGTAATTTACCGGTCCGGTCCGGTCCGGTCCGATCGGTCCGTTTGAATTTTTTTTAATGAAGCCGTTACTAGCCGTTGGGTAACGACTAGTGGGCCCCCCCAACGGCTAGTTGAAGAGAAATTCATCCAATAGGGCCCCTACCCCACCCCTAACTTTTTTAATACCCTAAAGTTTTAAAAATTACACTTTAACCCATTTTTTAACTTATAAATACCCCTAAATTTCATTCTTTTAAATCACAATATCATCTATTCATCTTCTACTCTCTCAACTCTCTACTCTCTATCTCTAATCTCTAATTCTATAATATATAATATCTTAAATTCCGGTGTTGCCTTACTTGGTCTTTGGAAATTAGATTTGGAGCTTCAAAATTCAATTTTCAACTTTCCACGTTCGGCTTTCGGCGGTCATAAACGTCTACTTTTTTAAGTAGACGTTCGGTACATTCGTTCTAACTTTTATTTTACGTTTCATTTATATTTAAATAATTATTTATTTATTTGTGATTTATTATTTGCATAATTGCATAACATTTTTCGTATTATATTTAATCTCACGTTTAATTTTTTAATATGGATTTCGGCAAAAATATTGTTCAAAAAGGAAAGGGGAAAAAAGTGCATTAGAGCGTGTAAGAAATATTTGTAACTTTACATCCTCCGATAATACAAAAACCGGCAGTTCTTCTAAATCAAAAACTAAAAAATCTACTATATTAAGAATAAATACGGATGATTATACACATGTTGATGATACGGTTTTTAATATTGATAGTAATTCAGGATTAGATCCTTATCATGAACATTTACAACGTCGCTTTGGTAATTTTGATGAGGATTTGCCTAGTGATAATGATAATGATAATGATATTGATAATTATACTGATACGCCTACTTTTGATGATGATGATGATGAAACTCAGCCACCTACGGCTACTACTACTCCTAGTCCCGCTCCCTTTCGTTGTCCTGCCCCAGTTCCCCCAGTACATCCTAGGCCTAAGGTAGAACGTGTTAAAAAATCGGTTGTTTGGCAATTTATGACACAAAACGAAGATAAAACACAAGCTATTTGTAATAAATGTAAACATATATTAAATCATAAAACTGTGGGCAAATCTGGCGGGACGGGACATTTGAGTAGTCATTTAATATCTTGTTGTAAGAATGAATTTTTGCATGCTAAAGCGGTAGCGGAAGCTAAAAAAAAGGTACCCCCTTCCTGAAAATGTAGGAGTAGGCGGCTCTAAAATGGTACAGACACAATTAAATCCGTCTAATGTTTCTGGCTCTAGTTTACTACCTTCATATAGTAGAGAAAAAGATCTTGAAGAACTAGCTAAAATGATATGTGTTATGGGTTTGCCATTTAGTTTTGCTGAAAATCCCGGTTTTATACATTATATTCAAATTGTATATAATCCAAATTTTAAAGGTTTTGCTAGAAATACAATAAAAAAGGCTGTATTTGATTATCATGCACAACATTTTCAATATCTTCGTTGTTTATTTTATTATAATACTTGTAAAATAGCTATTACTTCTGATATGGGTCGTAGTGTAAATGGTAACGATTATTTGACTGTTACTGCACATTGGATTGATGAAAATTGGTATATGCAAAAAAGAATTTTAGGTTATAAATGTTGTCAAATGCAAAAAACCGGTAGTTATATTGCTCAAACTATTTTAGATATTTTACAAAGTTATGGAATATGTGATAAAATAAGTAGTATAACCTTAGATAATGCTTCAAGTAATAATTCTGCTGTTCAATATTTAAAAACTACACTTTGTCCTTTCTATGGTGATAATTATCATATTAGGTGTACTGCACATATATATAATTTGATGGTTAGAGATGGTGTAAATATGTATGATAACGGATGTACGAAAGTTGAAAATGCATGTCATTTTATATTTAAATGTCAAGTTAAGTCTCGACGTAAAGATTTTCAAAATCGCTGTTTTGAAAATAATCTTCCACCTGGAAAAATTCCAAAAACAGTGGCTACTAGATGGAATACTTTATATGAAATGCTTGTAGTCGCTTATGAATATCGAATACCCTTACAAATGGTTTGGAATGCTCATAATTCTGATATGACATATAGACTAGATGATAATGATTGACGTGATATAAATGAACTTATAGATTTCCTAAAAGTTTTTTACTTAACTATAAAAAGAATTTCTGTACTTTATAGTCCATCAATTTGTACTGTTTTGCTTGATATTTGTATGATTTCTTCTAAATTATATAAATTTTAAAAAAAACCAAGATTTCAACAAACCATTGAAAAAATGATTATAAAATTTAAAAAATATTCTATTCCTATTCCTCAAATTTATTTAACTGCATGTTTGTTACACCCTAAGTATAAAGATTTCGGTTCATCAAGAATGGTTGAAAAAATATATTTTAACTTAGATATTAATGATGAATTAGAAGAAATTCCTAGCTGTCAACAAGTTAAAGATAGCATAAAAATTGAAGCAAGAAAATTGTATGATTTATATAATGCTAATAAAAATTTATCAAGTGAAAATGAACCTGAAAGCTCTAGGGTTAGATTTGATGAAAATAATATTGATAATTATTTAGAGGATTATCTTGAACTTTCTCACGATAATAGAAATGATTTTGATGCATATATTAATCAAATTACAGAACCTATTTAAGATGTTCTCAAATGGTTGAGAGATCGCGCCAAAGGATTTCCAAAACTAGTACCGATGGTTCGAGATATATTAGCAATGCAAGCGTCGTCGGTAGCTTCGGAAGGCGTCTTTAGTGCAGCAAGGTTTCAACTTGGAGAACATAGGCATTCACTAGCAGCCGACAGCTTGGAGATATCGGTATTATTTCGAGATTGGATTAATGCCGAGAGAAGAAATTTGGGTCATGAACCACTACCGACCAAATTTCAAGATGACGTTGATGAAGTAATGCAGGATTATAGTGACGACGGGATTGAAGCAATGGAAGATCTTTCTATTCAACCTATTCCCGAACATGTTACTAAAGAAATGTTGAATGATTTACGAAGGGATTTATATGGTGGCACCAACTATTAGTAAAAGTATGATAATTAGAGATTTAATTCAAACTAATATTTTTGTAAATGTAATTGTAATATCAAATATATATTAATAAAAATATAGGCTATTCGCCTTAATTTGTTTTTTAATATTGTTGTATTAAATTTAATTTTTAATATAGTCAATTTTAAATTTTATAACTTTAAAGTTTAAATTCAAAAATTTCAAAGTTTAAGAGTTTGAAATTTAAATTCTATAACTTTAAAATTTGAATTTAAAATTTTCAAACTTAAAAGTTTGAATTTAAAGTTTGAAAATTTAAATTTGAAACTTTAAAATTTTGAAAATTTTAAATTAAAACTTTAAAGTTTATAACTTTAAAGTTTGAAATTTAAATTTAACTTTAAAATTTGAATTTAAATTTTTCAAACTTTAAAGTTTGAATTTAAAGTTTGAAAATTTAAATTTATAACTTTAAAGTTTGAAATTTAAATTTTTAAATTGCTTAATTATTATAATAAAAATTAAATTCAATTAAAATATTTTTTTTTAAATACCGGTTCGTCCCGGTCCGCCGGTCCGGTCCGGTATACTACCGGTTTACTTACGGACTGGGACGGAACATTAATAAATTTACCGGTTTCCCAGACCGGTCCGGTTCCGGTTCTGGAACATTACCGGTACACAAAGTACCGGTTCCGGTAATTACCGGTCCGGTTCTCCCGGTTCCGGTACCACTGCCAGCCATAGGGTCAGGTAGGGTATATTTAGGTATACTTTAGTGACTTTTTTCCCTCCTTGACATATCGTCTAAACATACCATTTTCTATCATTTTATTTTGCCCAGTTTCTCATATTCTTTCACCTCGCTATTTTCCCTTCTTTCTTCATTTGTGTAAGTGACTCTCTTCTTTTCTTGCTTGTATTTCTTGTACATTTTATTTTATTTTTATTTTATTTTTTTTACTTTTCTTTCAACTAATTCTTTAGACACTTTACTTTTGTTCTTTCTCTCTCTTTGTTCTTTCAACCCTACTTCCCATAGCATTCCTCATAATAGCCACCCTCAACTCATGGCTTTGCCATGAGTCAAGTACACAATACCCAAAGTTGGGTCAGGGCCATAAAAATGGTTGTTTACTGCATTATCCACCCTCAACTTATGCTTTTGGCATAAGCTGAGGTGCACATGTCCAAGGAGGGACCAGGGCCAACACATTATTCTCAGAAAATATCAGTTAGGGTGAAAAAGAAAGGTCTAGTTTAAGCTCAAATCATTTGGATCAAAGAAGGATAAATTTTATTTGGTTTTCTTTTATTTAGGCTAAACAATGGGCTATATTGAATAAGGGCCTAGATCCTTTCCTAATTGTCTATTACAGCCAGGGGCGGACCCACATGGTGTCCGCCGGGTGCTCGAGCACCCATTAACTTCGTTACAAAATATATATATCTATGTAGAAATCGATAGATATTTGCATAAAATTAACATAGAGCACCCAATGAATAAATCATATAGTTGGCCCAATGGTTCTAGGATGGGTACTTAAAACTCTTTTAGTGTTGTTGTACCAAGGTTCGAATCTCATTGTTAACACATATTTTTTACAGAGCACCCACAACCTTAAAATCCTTGATCCGCCACTGATTACAACTTACTTTTAGCAGGACTAACCAGGCAAGTTCTAGCTCAGTACAAATAGTGGACTATCCAAATCTTCCTCACACTCACTTGACACCTCATTACTGTACAAGATTATCAGACACCTAGTTCGACTTTTAGACTTAGGGTCATGCAGTGGTGTACCTCTATGTCATGCTTAGAGCTACACATATATCAATTACTATGCCTAGTCATGCATCATTTTCCATTTTATCAGGATATCATTTTAGCCATCATGCTTCAGAATTAAACTATGTACACAAGATATAGACATGGTTGTTCAACAGAAAAAGTAATCAGTCTCTTGGGGAAAAAGAACACAGGCAAGAAAACCCCAAAAGAGGATAGTGAATTGGGCTACTCAGACTTCACCCTATCACTCACTTTCCATTTACCCCACCCCCAACAAAAAGACATGCAATTGTCCCCAATGCATAAAAAAAATTGAAATACAAGAGTGGTAGGTGAAGCAAACCTGGGGCGCAAAGCGCCGACGAGCAGCAAGCTGGTGGTTCCGTTTTCCGGGAACCCACTTCCTCTTTAATCTGGACACCCTCAGTAGTGTCCTCAGCATCAACAGCACTATCAGCAGTGCCTCCCGTCTGGAGCTAGACACCCCAGCTGCTAACTCTACTGCTCTCGACTGACGCGCCTCCTTATCAGCAAGCGAGGCTCTCCTCGCAGCCTCCATCTCACGGCGCTACTTCTTCCGTGCTCGCGCCTCATCCTCCTCTCGACCCCTACGCCTCTTGGCAAGCTCTCGAGGGAGAGGTGGTGGAATCTCTGATGTGGCGAATAGGGCCGCCATCACTGTGTCTTCAGCAGGCTCTGCAGAAGGGGCCTCAGACTCAGGCACCTTAGCCTCTAAGATCATATCAATATCTGTGCGAACACTGTCGACCGCAGCCTGAAGGGTCGACACATCCACCGGAGGGGCTGGACGGGCTAGCACCCGCAACTCAAAAGCGTCGAAGCGCTGATGAATCTCAGCGATCTTCCGCTCTGTTTGCTGGACCATTCTCCGCTCCAATCGCTCTTCTGCCTCAGCAATAGACTTTTGCATCCAAGGCTGGATGTGATGCAGAAGTGTAGCCATCTGTGCCTCTAATTTCTTGACCCTAGCAAGCGGGACCAGAGCGGAGAAAGGGGCTGAGCGAGAGGAGCTCGGGGCAGTGCTACTACCCGGGATAGACTCGACCAGGGTAGTGTCAGTGGAAGCTGCCTGTGTAGCAGTGCGGGCCTGTGCTACCGTATCAGCCAGATTGTCACCAAGTGGAGGCAACTCTGGACGGGGCCCTCTGCGTGGAGCCAACTCATTGGCCTCATCCCTGATGATGCCGATATCAACAGTGCTCAACGGGGTCTTGAGCTGATCAACGTGTCATATAGGCACACCTGCGGACCTGCATAGAGAAAATATCATGTACGGGAAAGGGTAAGTAGTTGTGACCTTAAAAGCCCTCTCGTGCATGACCGCCTGTAGAAGCCACGCAAAATCCACCTCAAACCCGTCTATCATCGCCGCCATCAGTACTGCTCGATCCCATGTGACTATATTATCAGCGCCTGTGGGGGAAGGCAGTGGCGAACAATCAACCACAAAAACTTCGCCGTGAAGGTTAGGTTAGCCTTCTTAATGGCTCCCTTCGGCTTGGTCACCCAGTCAGCACCCTCTCCATCAACGGACAAGTGCAGGGCCATCCACCTCTTGGTGGTCTCTCTCAGCGATGGCTCACACAGAAATTGGCCATCTTTGACAATCTGCCATCGGTAGTCAAACTCGGCAGTGAGAGGGGTCCGATTAGCATCAACATTCTCGCCGTATAGAAACCGGCGGATGGCAGGCAGGGAGATATCAACCTGAACGCCACGTACTCGGACCTGCTCTAGAGGGGCCTGTTTGGCGGGGGCAGCTCGCCTATCAATCTGTGATCGGAGAGTCGCTACGTAGGAGGCGAGAACTCTCGGACCAACTCTTCACTATAACATCCCAACGGACGTGCTGTCCACTCCAGTCGATGTCGGGTGAAGAATTGGGGATCTCGGGCATCGTCGGGAGACTTCCCGTAAGGACCGCCACTCCAATGTAAGTGTACGAGTCATGAATCCTTTGTCATTCAGGAACTTTGCATCGGAATAGACTGAATACTGCCCGTCAACACACCACCGGTTGGGCTGGTCAGTAACCGGGTTGAGCGCACGAGCTGGTGAACCGGGTGTGGATTTCGAACTGTCAGCCTCATCAGACGAGGCAGACTCTGCAATGGTGGCGGGTGCGGGAACCTCAGCAGATCCGGAGGCTTCCTCCGACCACGAAACTCCTAAGGAGCCAGACACTCCTTCTTCATTAGTAGATGACCCAGAAGGTGTGCCGGTCAGTGTGCGCTCCTCATAAGACTGGGAGGCAGTGACTACGCCGGACACCACCTATTTGGGTGTGGCTCTGGCAGCACGTACAGCTCGGGATGGGGTGGAAGTGCCTGGGGGCACGTACTCGGGGTCACGCTCATCATAAGAGCCAATGACCAGGCGGGCAGACGGGGCGACAGACTTTGATCGCCCGCGTGCGTAGACTCGATCTTGTTTTGGTGCCATAATAGATAGTACCTGTAAAGAATCAATATTAGTACTGAAAGGAGCAGACAATACTAGCAAAACCACACAAAATAAATTAAAGATTTAAGATGTAATGACATTTCTGTAGTAACAGTGAAACACGATGGGCCAGGTGACAGCTCGTCGTGAGTATGACAGACCGTCATGGGGTCCGTCGTGTCTTACTTAGACTTTGTTTATGTGGAGAACCCTGAAGGAGAATCTCTGGCAAGTATGAAGGTATATGCAGGACGGACCCTCACAGGTATGACGGTCTGTTGTAGCTGTCCGTCAGAGGACACTTGAAAAAAATATGGAGACCCTTAGTAGAGGGGTCTCTTACCATCATAACGGTCATGCAGGACGGACCGTCGAGGGTACGACGGTCCGTCATAGTTGTCCGTAAGAGGACACTTAGAAAAAGTATGGAGACCCTTAAGAGAGGGGTCTCTAACCGTCATAACGGTCATGCAGGACGGACCGTCGAGGGTATGACGGTCCGTCATAGTTGTCCGTAAGAGGACACTTAGAAAAAGTATGGAGACCCTTAAGAGAGGGGTCTCTGACCGTCATAACGGTTATGCTGGATGGACCGTCGTAAGTATGACGGTCCGTCGTAGATGTCCGTTGGAGGACACTTGAAAAAAAATATGGAGACCTTTAAGAGAGAGGTATCTGACCGTCATAACGGTTATGCAGGACGGACCGTCGTAAGTATCACGGTCCTTCGTAGATGTCCGCTGGAGTTGACTTGGAAAAAGTGAGAGACCCTTATGAACAGAGTCTCTGACAACCAGAACGGTTGTGCAGGACGGACCATCGTGGGAATGATGGTCCGTCACATGTTTCCGTTGGAGGACACTTGGAAAAAGTGAGAGACCCTTAGGAATAGGATCTCTGACAACCAGAACGGTTGTGCAGGACGGACCGTCGTGGGAACGATGGTCCGTCGCATGTGGCCGTTGGTGGACACTTAGAGAAAATAGGACAGTGGGGGTGTTAGGGCTGTTGGAACGGACCCAATGACGGTCCGTTGTAGGTACGACGGTCCGTCATCGGGGTCTCGTTTTGTAACTCAGTGACAGAACTGGGGATGCCCCATTCATCCCCTATGACCCAAATAGAATTGGTAGTGTTTTAACCTACATTTGTCTAACCCAAATACCTAGTAAACTAGCAATGCTAAAGCACCTATTTCTAGAGTTTTAACACGACAATTTCGAGAATTTTCAACCTAGGTCAGAAAGAATTTTATTAAAGAATGAACCTATCAAGAAGAACTAGACTAATACTAATTTATAAATAAAAATGCAATATAAATTAGTAGAAATTAGAGACACATACCTGAGAATTTGAGAAAAACAAGAGAGAAAGGTACTTGGTGATCAAGTAGAGACCCACAGCAGCAGCTCCGACTAGTAGATGATGAATTTTAGGAATTTGGAGAATTTTGGGAAAATGATTGGTTGTAAGGGAGAGGGGTTATGATCTTTGGAAGTTGAAACGGGAGGGAAATGGGAGAAAGAGTGAAGGAATGGGGTGAAATGAAGGGGTGGGGGTCTTAATTGTTGAATTTTTTAAAAAACCCCAGCCAGGTCGGGTCGGGTACGCTTCATTAATGAGGCGACGATTCCCCGACGACGGTCCGTCTCAGTTGTGACGGTACGTCGTTGGTTCCGTCGCGTGTACCCTAGTTTGAAAATAACAGAAAGACGTACCTGGCACGACGGATTCATGCGACAGTCCGTCACAGGCACAAAGGTCCGTCGATGTATTCGTCAGTGACTGCTGCAGAGTGATTTTCTGCAGAATTTCCTGGTGATGTGCCTGCAAATTTAAAACCCATTAGTAGAAAATGTTACCATTACTAGAAAAAAAAACTATAAGTATTGGGTTGCCTCCCAACAAGCGCCTGATTTAACGTCGCGGCACGACTGAGGACACTTGATTACTCAGACTTCATCAAGATGGTATGCCTCGATCACTTCATTCGCCGATTCAGCATGCCCGAGATAGATTTTTATGCGTTGTCCATTAACCTTGAACCGCACACCCTTCTTAGATTCCAACTCAATGGCTCCATGAGGGAATAGTTGGGTAACCAAGTAAGGACCAGTCCATTTGGACTTGAGCTTGACCGGAAACAAGCGCAACCTAGAATGGAATAAAAGCACCAAATCCCCGACCATAAACTCTCGTTTTTCAATTTTTTGGTCATGGATTCATCGAGTTCATTCAACCCAGTCAACCGTTGTTCTGCAGCTTCGCTCCAATCCATTTTCAACTTCTTCATAGCCCACATGGCTTTATGCTCTAACTCAACCGGAAGATGAAAAGCTTTCCCATATACAAGTTGGTATGGGGACATACCTATGGGAGTCTTATACGCTGTCCGGTGGGCCCAAAGAGCATCATCAAGTCTCGTTGACCAATCCGTTCTGCTAGCGTCACTGTTTTTGACAATATCTGTTTGATATCCCGATTCGACACTTCAACTTGCCCACTAGTTTGAGAGTGGTAAGGAGTGGACACATTATGACGAACCCCATATTTCTCCAATAACCCCTTGAACAATCTGTTGCAGAAGTGGGAGCCCCCATCACTAATAATTGCCCTTGGGGTGCCAAAACGAGAGAATATATTCTTTTTTAAGAATGCAGTGACACTCTTCCATTCATTGTTTGCGAGGGCGATGGCTTCGACCCATTTAGATACATAATCAACCTCTACTAGAATGTACTTCATTCCATCAGAACTCACAAAAGGGCCCATAAAGTCAATACCCCAAACATCAAATAACTCAATCACAAGAATGGGGTTTAGAGGGAGCTCTTGCTTTCTTGAAATGCCGCCATCTCGTTGGCATCGATCACATGCTTTAGCAAACTCATGATCATCTTGATGAAGAGTTGGCCAATAGTAACCACATTGTAATATCTTATGAGCGGTTCGGATACCGCTGTAATGTCCACCAACGGGTGAGGAATGTCATGCTTCCAACACACTCAACATCTCACATTCTGGGGCACAACGTCGAATAAGCCCGTCGGCACAACTCCAATATAAGTATGGTTCATCCCAAAAGAAATTCTTCACATCGTACATGAACTTTTTTCTTTGATGAAAGGACAAGTCCAATGGAACAATATCACTAGCCAGATAGTTTGCAAAATCTGCGAACCATGGAATCAAGTCTTGTGAAGCAGCCAATACATGCTCATCGGGGAAAGTATCATCAATGTCAGTCTTATCCCTTAACTCTCTCATAGCTTCATCCTCTAGACGGGACAAATGATCAGCAACTTGATTCTCAGTTCCTTTTCTATCCATCACTTCAAAGTCAAATTCTTGTAGCAGTAATACCCAACGAATCAACCTAGGTTTCGCATCCTTCTTTGCCATCAAATATCTCAATGTTGAGTGGTCAGTATGCACTATAACTTTAGTACCTAGCAAATAGGAGTGAAATTTTTCAATAGCAAAGACTACTGCAAGGAGTTCTTTATCAGGCACTGTGTAGTTCTTCTGAGCTTCATTTAGGGCTTTACTAGCGTAGTAAATGGGGTGAATGATTTTGTTCTTTCTTTGTCCCAATACTACACCAAGAGTAACCCCACTAGCATCGCACATCACCTCAAATGGACTGTTCCAATCCGGAGAAATAATTATAGGTGCAGACACCAATTTTGCTTTTAGCTCGCCGAATGCTTTAAGACAGTATTCATCAAAACAAAATTTACAATCTTTCTCCAGCAGTTTGCACAATGGATGTGCAATCTTTGAAAAGTCTTTGATGAATCTTCGGTAAAAACCTGCACGCCCAAGAAAGCTTCTCACACCTTTCACAGAGATCGGTGGGAGAAGTTACTCTATTACCTCGACTTTAGCTCGATCAACCTCTATGCCCTTTTCTGAAATGCGATGACCCAAAACAATACCTTCTTTCACCATGAAATGACATTTTTCCAAATTTAGTACTAAATTACAGTCTTCACATCTCTTAAGGACCTCAGATAAATTGTTCAAACACCGCTCGAATGAATCACCAACCACAGAAAAATCATCCATAAAAACTTCTATAGTATCTTCCACCATGTCGGAAAATATTGACATCATACATCTCTGAAATGTGGCGGGTGCATTGCACAACCCAAACGACATTCTTTTGAACGAAAAGGTCCCATATGGACAAGTAAAAGTGGTTTTCTCTTGAACTTCTGGTGCAATAGAAATCTGATTATACCTCGAATATCCATCAAGAAAATAGTACCACCCTTTTCCGGCAAGTCTATCCAACATCTGATCAATGAAGGGCATAAGAAAGTGGTCTTTTTCAGTCCATGCATTTAATTTGCGGTAATCCATACACACCCTCCATCCAGTAACCGGTCTCATTGGAACAAGTTCATTTTTTTCATTGGGGACCACAGTCATTCCCGCTTTCTTAGGTACACACTGAACAGGGCATACCCAACTACTATCGGCGATCGGATAGATTACTCTGGTATCCAACCACTTAATAAATTCCTTCTTCACGACTTCTTGCATAGGTGGATTTAAGCGTCTCTGGTGCTCAATACTTGGCTTATAATCAGGCATGAGTTGGATTTTATGAGAGCAAATACCAGGAGGGATCCCAATAATGTCCGCAATAGTCCACCCAATAGCTCTTTTGAACCTTTTTAGCACTTTCACCAAACTCTCAACTTGTTCTTCATTCAGGTCCGATGCAATGATTACCGGCAAAGTGTCACCATTTCCTAAGAATTCATACCTGAGATGAGGTGGGAGAGCTTTTAGTTCTAATTTTGGAGCCTCCTCTATAGATGGTTTCGCGGGTTGGGACTCGCGATTCTTCATATCTAGCTCATATTTCTTCGGTTTAACCCGAACATCACCTCGATCAAGAGCCACGAATAATGACTCATACTCTTCAATGCAATCGCTATCAAAATTCATTATCACTGCCGCTAATTCTTCTACACCTAGACGTTCTTCTATTTGTGTCTCAGATGTCTCACCAATGTTGTAGGATATAGCAGATACCGATTAGATTTCACCACTCTGCCTCATGGACCTACAAATGTTAAAGGTCACTTCCTCATTATTCAACCGAAATTTGATCTTCCCCTTTTCCATATCTACTAAGGCTCTTCCCGTAGCAAGGAATGGCCTCCCAAGAATAATGGGCACTTCAAAATCGACTTCACAATCAAGAACAACAAAATCTGCCAGAAATATGAACGACTCCACTTTTACTAGCACATCGTGGAGTATCCCTATAGGCCTTTTCACTGTTCGATCAGCCATCAGTAGCCGCATCGCAGTGGGCTTTGGATCACCCAAACCCAAATTCTTGTAAATCGAGAGGGGCATGAGATTTATGCTTGCCCCCAGATCACATAATGCTTTCGCAAAATGTAATAGCCCGATTGTACAAGGAATAGTGAACGCACCCGGATCTTCTTTCTTTTGTACCAGAGATCTTGTAGCAATAGCACTACAATGCTGCATTCTATTATCATCCTCAAAAGTGACCGATGTTTTCTTTGTAACCAGATCTTTCATAAACTTGGTGTAACCGGGCATTTGTTCTAAAGCTTCTACCAAAGGGACATTGATAGTAAGTTGCTTCAACATTGTTATAAAACGCCGATATTTACCATCCTCTGTCTTTTTTAATAATCTTTGAGGAAATGGGGGTGGTGGCCTAGGCATGGGAGTTACCTTTTTAGGCACTTCAGCATCTTATACAGTGTTATCCTCTACTTTGCCATTAACATCTACCACTTTATCAGTATCTTTTGTCATCTTTTTTTCATTAGACGGCATAGGTGGGTCAATGGTTTGCTTGCCACCGCGAGTAGTGATTGCCATACAATGTCCATCATTTTACAGATTTTGGACAGTGTTGCTATGAAGAGTGCCCGGTTGCCTTGTGTTCACAGTCGCAGATAATTGGGCCAATTGTAACTCAAGTTGCTTAATCGATATTGCATGTGTATCAACTTTTTGCCCAATACCCGCTAAATCATTCCTCAACTCTTTATTGTGCTCAGCACTAGCATCGAACCTCCTCATCATTTTATGCAACATATCCTCAACTCGCGCCATACTACCTCCACCATCCCTAGGAGTAACTTCACGATTTTGAGGAGGAACATAGGGCCCATTCCTATCATTTCTATTACCAAAGTTACCCCTGTTGAAGCTTTTGTCGCGGTTGTAGTTTCCATCTCGGACATAATGACCCTCACGGTTATAGTTACCATAGTTTCAACCTTAGTTACCTTGACCTTGGCGCCAATTCTCCTGATTAGAGCCTTGGGCATTCTGTCGGAAACCCCCCGTCTGCTCATTTACCACATAGGAATCCTCCTCATAATAGCACTCATCATTTTGTGGCGGTGGTTTCGACAAGTAGTTGACTGCATTTATCTTTTCTGCACCCCAGTGACATGTTTTAGTACCAACCCAAGCTCAGTTCTCATCTGATCCATTTCTTCACGAATCTCATCTGTGGCTGGGTTGTGAGTGGACTACACTGCGAAGGTATTTCTCCCGATATCTGACTTCCTAGTGCTCCAAGCTTTATTATTCCGGGAGATTTTCTCTAATTTTTCAGCAATCTCAGCATAAGGACACTCCCCATAAGGTCCACCTGCTATAGTGTCCAACACCACTTTATTATTATCATCATGTCCCCGATAGAAGTATTCCTTCAGTGACTCATCATCTATACGGTGATTTGGGACGCTTCTAAAAAACGAGGTGAATCTATCCCAAGAACTACTAACTGACTCTCCTGGTAGTGCCACAAAGTTGTTCACTATGTCTTTGTGGTTTAGTTTCTTTGAGACCGGGTAGTAGCGAGCTAAAAAAACGTCCCTTAGTTGGTTCCAAGTGAAAATTGAGTTGTAAGGGAGCTCAGTGAACTATATAGCAGCCTCTCCCGTCAGTGAGAGAGGAAACACTCTTAGCCCTATAACATCCAAGTCCAAGTCAGGCCTCCCTATACTGCTTTTATACACTGCCCTTACCTTAGCTATATGGGCATGTGGATCCTCAGAAGGTAGCCCTAAAAACAAACCTCTGGCAGTGAGCATTTGCATCAGGCTACTAGTTACCACAAAAGTGTGGCCTGGTGGTAGAGGGGGAAAGACAAGTGGCCCATCGGAGTCTGCTATATTGTCATAGCCTCTGTAGTATTCTTGGGGCCGTGGAGCAGGATTTTTCCCCTCTGTTGGTGTTCACCCGGAGCATCGGGTTACAACTAACCATGAACATCAACCGGAGCTGGGATGTTCTGGTTCGGATCCTCATCATTTATTCCCAAATTACGATTCATATTGCGCAGTGTACGCTCTAACTCGTGATCGTAGGGAAACAGCGGTTCTCTTCCTCTCCGTGTATTTGGCATACAAGGAGGATAGTTCTGAACAGAAATCAAAAACAATAAAACAAAGTAAAATCAAGAAAATATCAACTAAACTATAGTAATAAGTTCAAGTTAATCTAAAAGCTATTTTCCCCGGCAGCGGCGCCAAAATTTGATACGCTCAAACTTACTTCTCAAATAAGAAGTAAAGCGGTCGTGTCAAGTAAATAACCCAACTAGTGAGGTTGGGATCGTTCCCACGAGGAAAATAGTTTGGACTTAAGTTCACTCTATTATTACTATTGTTCAGTCAATTACTTCATTGGAAAGCAAAAATGATAAAAGGGGGGTTTTCTATTTCTGAATAAATGAAAATAACTAGCAAAATTAAAGGAGACACTTAACAACTTTGAATGTTGGAGTTTAATCAATTAATAAAAGTAACTAGGGTTTACGTGTTCCCCACAGGTTCATAACTTGATAATTCTAACTATAACAATTCTTTCCTAGTATCTTGCATGCAAAGTGATAAGTTATGTATTTCTAAATCCTTGGTCCGACATCTAGAAAATTTCACTCTGCAGCTTGGTCCGGCTACGTGTGTTTCTATACTAACCCTTACCTTTACCTCATATTAAGCATCATATTTGATATTCGACTAAGTTATTACCTCTTACCTACCAATACTAGCCTATTAGATAGTATACACTAAATCTATGTTAATAATTCTTTTCCTATTATCTACCTCCTTGGTCCGGCAAGTAGCATTAAGGCGAGTTCTAACGTTGGCCATCCGTTAAAAAGACTTCTAAGCGAAAGAATTATCAATACATGCAAGACACTATTCTAGAATTGTTATTTTAGTTAGTTTTTACTTCATTATTCGCCTATGGTTCCCACAACCCTAGTTATGGAGTTTAGTTACCCATAGTCATAATCACAATATTCAAATATATGACATAAGAATTCATGCACTTAATTCAATGAGAAAGAGTAAAATCCGAAAGTTCGCTTGATTAATCAACAAAAATCACCAACAATCAATTCCAAGAGTCTCAAAATATCCAAGAGTCTCACAAAGGGTCTAAAAAACAATCAAGAGTCTAACAATGATCAAGGGTCTAACCAAATAATCCAGAATCTAACCTCAAAAATGAGGTTTTTCGAACTATTTCTAAAAAATAAAAACCTAATTAAATAAGGACTCTACTTGCTGGAAATCTGTCAAAACGCTGCTGGGTCGACGGACCTTGTGACGGATCGTCGTGGTCACGACGGACCGTCATGGACTCCGTCATCCCATACTTGTGCAATTTCTTCTGCTGCTCTCTTTATTACCCTCGACGGCAGGTATGGCGGATCGTCATAGGCACAACGGTCCGTCAAGGGTCTCCGTTCCAAAACACTTGAACTCTTGGAATTTGGGTACTGGGACTACTTCTCTGAACTTTATGACGAACCTGCAGGACAGATCGTCATGGTTACAACGGTCTGTCACGCACTCTTTAGCCCCACACTTGGTCAGACTTCCCCATTTTCCTTCAGCAGCTGCACTACGATTCCACCTAGGGACCGTCACGAGCATGACGAACCGTCACAAGCTCCGTAGATGGTCTATTCTGCATTTCTTCACTCAAAAACCTCCGCAGTCATCTTTGGATAGATTTCCTGAAAATAAGGAGAAACTTATAAAAAAATTAGCACAAAAAGGCTTTTGGACACACTAAACTTAAGGAAAAAGTATTAAAAATACCGTGAAACCACGGTATATCACACATAAAACTACAATGAGCAACACTGATGAATTTGGAGAAAACGAAACCCAATGATATAAGATTATACAAACGTTGAGTCACTAAAGAAAGAAAAATAGAAATGAACACGACAGCTACTTTAGACAAAAACGATATAACTCTGAATACATCGCACAAGCTCGTTTTTGATTCCATACGAGATTACATGTCCAGCCGAAGCAAGTAATTTCAATAAAAACCAGAGAGGGTATGAATAGTTTACCTTAATCGAAGCAGCGAAATGAGATGGGTGATGAGAAGAGCGGGACAGTGAGTTCTTCCAACACCACACCCAAACTTTGCGAATTCTAACGAACAGGAAGAATGAAGCTAAACAGAAGCAACCCATTTCCTCTTCGAATGTTTTTCCTAAATGTAATCTGTGACTATTTTTATATTGGATTTTTTTGTAAGCTATTAATTTCTATACGTTGATTGCGGCCCCTTTAAAAATGAGGAGGAAGGAAATCTGATATAGAGGGATTTTTAGGGTTCGAGTGAAGGGAGAAAAAGTGAGAAGTAACGGATTCAAACCCCATCCCATTCAAAATTCAAAAATCCTTTCCCAAAAATTGGGAGATTCCTTTTCTGCCAATTCGAATTTGTCCTTGAAAGAGAAAGATCAATGGACGAATAGATTGATTCTGATGTCCTTGGGGAGCTACGTGTCCCAATCTCACACTACCAAGGACAAAATTGTGTGTTAAAAGGTGCTGCCATTTCGAGATGCGTACAAATCAAAAGGGACATCCAAGGAAGAATAAAAATGACATTCATTGCTTTCTCTACAGTTGGGGTCATCGTGTACCGCCGTCACTGCTGGGAATCATGTGTCTCACGCGCTAAGCTCCAATTTTGTTTCTTCTTGGAGTTCTGTATTTCAGCACTGCGAAGGAAGATGACGCGAATACATTAGCCGGCGTGTCTGATGTTCACGTAGCGAGCTCCTGGGTTCTTTCTATTGATAGAGAATTTGGGTCGGGTCTGGGAAAAGACATTGGCTGGGGTTAATCGAAAATGGGCCTGGGTCGAGAAGAAAACAAAGGGGGCGGTTTTCTGAGAAAACTATTGGGCTGATTTGTTGCTGTATGAGAATTGGATTAAAAGGTGTTGGGCTGCTGAATTTGAAGGGAAAAGGGAAACGTGGGCTGGGAATAATATGAAAATTTCATGGGTCAAAATTGGACCTGGGGGATTTTCTGGAGCATCCAAAAGAATTGGGTTGTTGAAAGTTGTAAACACAACAACCCAACATGATTTTTTCTCTTTAATGATCAATAAATTGACCACATTAAGTCACAGGGCGAATTCTGATGAGGTAAATTAATATAAATTAATTAATAGACTTCTTAATTTTAACAAAATAGAATGATCGATTTATTTTATAAAACAACTAGTTAAAAAGTGTAAACTATTATATGAATCAACTAATTAGTAAAATATGTAAACAAGATAAACCTTTTGAGGCAATTTTCGAATAATCATAAAATGTATTAGTCCTATATATAATTACGCAAAACATATGTATTATCTAATTTAAAAACTAATGACGAACTATTTAAAATAAACTTGCAAAATATTTTGAATTTTATAAAACTAATAATTCTAAGTCGTTTGGAAACTAAAAAACTCGTTAATTAATTTATATCGGGGAAGGTTAAAAAATTGGGTGTCAACAACTGTCCCTCGTTTTACTTGGATTGATGCAAGAAATTCCAGGAAAATGAAATTGACCAAGCCAATTTTGACCGACCACATTTTATCTTTAAGAAGAGGATTTCATACGGACTTTGAGAAATTATGGTCGAACCCTTGAAATGGATTTCCTACATATCTCAGGTTATATGAGAACTCGGACTACTTGTAGTTCGACACGCTCGATTCAATGCACGATTTTGAAAAAGTGCAAAGACATCTCGATACTGAAATATGAAGGGATCAAAATGCCCGGGAATAGGATTTAAGAGCGAATATTGGAATACAACCTAGTTTTCAACGTTGATCTCGCCTACATATCCTTAAACCTTGTGAATCAGGGTGCTTGTAGTTCGACTTAATCAGTTGTAAAGGAAATCTATTTTATGCTAGATAACCTTTGGGCTAGATGAGTGACAAATAGATTCCAGTATGTAAAAGAGGCTTGTAACCTCTTAGCCATGAACGTGGCGCGCTTCACACCTATAGTTAAGAACTTATACAGACATAACTTCCAAAGCTCTTGGCGCACTGCTACTCAGATTGTAAACTTGCTTCCGGCAGACATCAAAATTTCTGGATGTGCATGCCTTCTAATAGGGGTGTGGTTTGATTGTAGAAGAAGTCTCTCTTATGCTCGTGGCCTAAGAGTTTGACAGTCCTCTTTGGACTATGTCCCAGTTCGCTGCTAAGAAAAAGTTCCACGTTGTGTTGCATCCTTTTGGTGTCGTCTGCACCTGTGGTATGTTTCGGAGAATTCATCATTTCGGATGTTCTCGACAAAAACTAAGATAAAACTCATCAGCATAAAAATGCAATTAACATGGGAGACAGTGTATTTTACCATGTCGACACTTAATTGTTCTCCTCGACATTTGATATCAACTCGATTGGTTTGACGTAAAGCAAATAAAGCTTATGTCTTGTGTTTGCAGTATAATCTTCAATGTATTCTTCATTTGATGTCAACATAACGGAAAGTTGATGTGGTGTGCTAGTATTTATATTTACGTCGTCTTCGATGCGCTTCTTAATGTTTACTTTTATCAAAATAAAAGAATGAAGCTGATGCCGATGGATAAATATTTCTCTTGGAATGAACGATTTCCTTTTCTGACAGTGCATGACTTCTTGCGGGGCATGAATATCTTCCCGCGATGCATAAATTTCTGCGAGGTATGAAATCTTCTCATGATGCATAACTTTTCTGTGAGACATGAAATCCTCTCGCGATGCATAAATTCCTGCAAGGTATGAAATCTTCTCGTGATGCATAAATTTCTGCTAGGTACGAAGTCTTCTCGCGATGCATATATTTCTGCGAGGTATGAAATCTACTCGTGATGCATAAATTTCAACGAGGCATGGAATCTTCTCGTGATGCATAAATTTTTACGAGGTATGAAATCTTTTCACGATGCATAAATTTCTGCGAGGTATAAAATCTTCTCGCGATGCATAAATTTCTGCGAGGTATGAATCTTCTCGCGATGCATAAATTTTTGTGAGGTATGAAATCATCTCAGGATGCTTGGATATTAACTCGCGATGCATGAATATTGACTGGCGATGCATGGATATTGACTCGCGATGCATGATATTCCACAATGCATGGATATTGACTCGCGATGCATGATCTTCCGCGATGCATTGATATTGACTCGTGATGCATGATCTTCCGCAGGGCGTGACTATCTTCCTCCAATGCACAGATTTTAAATCTTGATGTCATCCTTGGTACTAAATGAAGATAGTGCTTCAATCGAGCAACATAATGATCATCTGGGTGCTTTCTGGATAGTCATATCGTCTCCAATGATGATAACGGTAAAATGACTTCCAGATAGTATATCGTCTTGATCGACAATGAAATAAATTAACCCTTTCGGGTAATGCATTATATCATATCCGATATTATGATGCAAATGACGTCCTTTACGGAAATCGTAAACTCTTCTTTGAGGCTTTCGCTTGATTCACCTTCGAATCTAGCTGTACATTCTTTATAAATTTCATGTTGTTGGAAATTGATTGAAATAAACAATTAATATTCCCAAGTCTCCGACATAAGCGTTATAAAATGATTCCTGCTTCTAGGAAAACTATTGATTTTGGGATAATTTTCTCCTCCTTTGACTTCTCCATATTCATCCATCGGAAGAATTTGCTGATTTCAGACAAAGCTATAAACCTGCGTCCATAGAAAAATTGTTAGTTTTAAAAACGAACTGATTTGTGTCGATTCCTTCGGTAATCTGCTCCTTGTCCTGCTATCTACGGTTGATTTCCCGATCTCCCGACTTTTGATGGATAAGACAAAATATTTTATGTCAAAACAAATGAAACATAAAAGAAAAATCTTTAGGAAAATAAATTGTCGAAAAGTAGTGTTTTGAAAAAATGTCACTGCCAAGTGTCATGTCCGTTAGGCTTAGCGAACACCTTTGAGCCTCATGTTTGGAGGTACATCTGATTATTCGATGGTGAGTATTCAAAGCCACCCTACACTGCCGATAAACCGTGTTGAAATTTTGAGGTCATCCTCAAAATTTCTGTCCCAGTTACAAGTTATGTCTTATCTTCAACTGTCAGCAAGTAAATCTTGGGATTTTTGAGATGCTCTCGAAAATTCTATCCCAGTAGCAAATTCTGAAGCATCTTCAGTCTTGACGCGTTGAGGAAAAATCTTCTTCTCGGGAATTTTTGAGTCCTCTCAAAAATTCTGTCCTAGTTTCTATTATAAAGAGAAATAGAAATCTTATGGGAAATATTACCGAACCCTGGTGGCGCCTACATATCACCTTGAGGCAGGAATCAGGTCAAACATAGTTCCCCTCAAGGCTAACAATAATAAGGCATTTACAAAGAAACCGACCGAGACCGACAATAGACCGCCTACGTATATCATTCTTGAGAGTTCAGGTCGAACGTAGTTCAAATTCAAATAAATATTTAAAGGGATGAAAGAGGTGCCGAGGCGAACATAGGCTGACTACGTATCTCATTCTTGAGAATTCAGGTCAGACATAGTTCATTACAAAGGGATAAAAATTTTAAACAAAGGGAATACAAAAAAATAGAACGATTACAAGGAAATAATAGAAAAGCAAACTAAAGCTTCACATGTAGTATCTCTTGACAGCGTCTGAGTTGATTGGTTTCGGCCATGCGGTGCATCCATATCCGACAGGACCAGAGCACCTCCATATAATACTTTTACGAACCATGTAAGGACCTTGCCAGTTTGGTGCAAATTTTCCTTTGTACTCGTCTTGATGAGGAAAAATGTGCTTAAGGACCAACTGACCAATTTCAAAAGTTCTAGCTATGACTCTTTTGTGGAAAGCACGAATCATTCTCTATCGATATAGTTGACCGTGAAAAACGGCAACCATTCTCTTCTCGTCAATCAAAGTTAACTAATCTATTCTCTTTCTAACCCATTCAGCATTACTAAACTCAACATCTTGAATAATTGTCAAAGATGGTATCTCCACTTCAGCCGGTATGATTGTTGTTCCATATACTAGCAAGTATGGGGTAGCTCCAGTCGACGTTCTGATAGTCGTCCGATAACCCAATAAAGCATATGACAACATCTCGTGTCAACCCCGATGATTGTCAATCATTTTCCTCAAAATTTCTTGATATTCTTATCGGCGGCTCCTACGGTCCATTCATAAGAGGACGATAAGCGGTTGAGTTTCGGTACGTGATCTTAAATTGCTCACATATATCTCTCATCAAGTGACTGTTAAGATTAGCACCATTATCAGTAATGATAGATTCTGGTCTCTAAACCTGCATATCAGATTGTTGCGAACAAAATCAGCCACAACTTTCTTGGTTACCGACTTGTAAGAAGCTGCTTCCACTCACTTGGTGAAATAATCAATGGCAACCAAATTAAATCTGTCTCCATTAAAAGCGGTTGGCTCTATCGGATTGATGAAATCCATACCCCAAGCTACAAATGGCCAAGGTGAACTCATAGCATTAAGTTCATGAGATGGCACTGGGATCAAATCATGGTGCACTTGACATTTATGACATTTTTGCACAAACTTGCAATAATCATTCTCCATAGTCATCCAGAAATAACCAGCTCAAAGGATCTTTCTTGCCAAAGTGAGCCCATTCATATGTGTGCCACAAACTCCAGCGTGTATATATTCAATCAGCTTCGCAGCTTCAGCAACATCGACACATCTGAGGAGACCTAAATCTGGGGTCCTTTTGTACAACACTTCTCCACTTAGAAAGAAATTGAGAGCCATACGGCATATTGACTTCTTCTGGTTGGACATAGCATCATCAGGATAAATCCCGAACTCCAAATACTTCTTTATATCGAAATACCATGGCAAACCGTCTGGTTCTGCTTCAACATACGAACAATGGAATGGATGTTCTTTCATCTCTATATCTAGAGGATCGATATAATCAATATCTCGATGTTTAATCATAGAAGCGATGGTGGTGAGAGAATCAACCAACTCATTCTGTATTCTGGGAGTATGTCTGAACGCAATCTTGCGAAATCTTTTGCACAACTTCTGTACATACTGTACATAAGGTATAATTTTCAAATTCTTCATGGCCCACTCTCCCTGAACTTGATGAATCAACAGATCTGAATCTCAGATGACCAATAGTTCGTGGACATTCATGTCAATGGGAATTTTCAAACCAAGATTAAAAGCTTCGTATCCGGTTATATTGTTCGTGCAATTAAATCAGAGTTTAGCCTCCATGGGATAGTGTTGACCAGATTTTGACACTAAAACTGCTCCAATACCTTTCCCTTGGTGATTGGCTGCTCCATCAAAGAATAATCTCCAGCCTGGGTACGCTTCAGAAATATCTTCACCCACAAATGACACTTCTTCATCATGAAAATAAGTCTTGTACGACTCATATTTTTCGTCAACGGGAGTTTCTGCGAGATGATCAGCCAAGGCCTGTGCCTTTATCGCCTTCTGAGTCACATACACAATATCAAATTCGCTCAACAACATTTGTCATTTAGCTAATTTTCTGATTGGCATAGCCTTCTGAAAGATATACTTCAACGGGTCCATTCTGGAAATGAGGTATGTAGTATAAGAAGATAGATAATGTCTCAACTTCAGTGCAAGCCAAGTCAAATCACAACACGTCATCTCTAACAAAGTGTAACGAGATTCGTATGGAGTAAACTTCTTGCTTATGTAAAGATAGCCTTTTCTCTTTTTCCTGTCTCGTTGTGTTGACCAAGTACGCATCCAAATGCACTATTTGAGACGGACAAATACAGCAACAATGGATTCCCTTCTCGCAGAGGAACCAATACCGGCGGATTGGACAAATATTTCTTGATAGCATCAAAGCAGTTTGACATTCTTCAATCTTTCTTCAACAGCTTGAAGATAGGCTCACACACCACAGTTGATTGGGCTATGAATCGATTGATGTAGTTCGACCTCCTCAGGAAACTCATCACCTCCTTCTTAGTCTTCGGCGGAGGTAACTCTTGAATCGCCTTAATCTTGGAAGGATCGAGCTCAATACATCTTCTGCTGACTATAAATCCTAACAACTTGCTGACTGCTCCTCCAAAAGCACATTTAGCTGGATTCAATTTCAAGTTATACCAACGCAGACGATCAAAGAACTTCTTCAAATGTGTTGAGTGGTCTGAACTCTCGCGGGACTTGCTTATGACGTTATCCACATACACCTCAATCTCCTTATGAATCATGTCATGAAATATGGTCGCCATAGCACTTATATAGGTAGCACTAACATTCTTGAGGCCAAATGCCATCACTCTGTAATGATATAAACCCCAAGATGTAACAAAAGTTGTCTTTTTTGCGTCTTCTTCGTCCATCAGAATTTGGTAATAACATGCATCCACAAATCACTGCATTTCATGCTTAGCACAGTTATCAATCAGAATATGAATGTTCAACAATGGAAAATTATCCTTTGGGCTAGCTTTGCTGAGATATCTATAGTTGACACAAATTTTGATCTTCCAGTCCTTCTTAGAAACCGGAACTTCGCCAACCAAGTAGGGTATTGTGCCACTTCCACCAATTGAGACTCCATCTGCTTGGTGATCTCTTCTTTGATCTATAAACTCAATTCAGGCTTGAACTTCCAATCCTTTTGCTTCACCGGATCGAACCTCAAATTAATCGGCAGTTTATGAGATACAACATCGGTACTCAGCCCTTGCATGTCATCGACTTCCAAGACGAACACATCAATATATTCAGCAAACAAATAAATTAGGTCTTTTCTTTGAGTTTCATTTAAGTGAATGTTTATCTTAACCTCTTTAACGCACTCTGGGTCTCCCAGATTTACCGTTTCCGTTTCCTCTAGGTTCAGCTTATGCTGGTTTTCAAACTACTGAAATTCCTTTGCAACATACTCTGGTTCCTCACTTTCCTCTTTGTAATCATCAACGTCGTCATCACCTGCCTCATTTTGTTCATTCAGCTTGTGACATGACATGCAATTGGTAGGTTTAAAACTTACGTTACTGAAATCATAAACAAACAAAGTTAGGAAAGCAAAGTATAACAGATGAGTGAATAAACAAATATCAAAATAAAAGAGGCTTTCATTTAAAATGGAAAAACGGTGCAAACTTTGGCCATGGCATAGGTCCATGTTTCCTTTTTAAACATCACGATGGAAAATTAAATATTCAAACAGTTAAAAAAAATGCAAAATAGTAGGTCTCAGGCCTCTTTTAGACTACCACCGATTTAAATATGCATAAAATGATGCCCTTCTACCAAGGAGTTCAGGGGATCATTATGGACGTGGAGGTCCAGTTTTGTACCATCTCTCTAGATCAGCATCACGGAATCCTTTCAGCTCGACCTCTTCTTCAATGATAGCATCGATCTCTTCAAAAAGTCTACAGATTCCTTCCCTAAGGTCCTCCTGCTCGTCATATTCACAGACTGGGAAGGATTGATATAGACGAGGGATTGACTTGACCAATGCTTGATCCTTCTTCTTCTTTGTCTTCTCATCATCATCGGTGGAGACGTACCCCAATCCATACCTTGTCCCTTTGACAGGAACTTGAATGGGCTCAAAAATTCCTTGGGAATTCCTTCCCAATCCGAAACCTGCTTCAAATCCACTTTGCAACATCACAGTAGCAATCATCTTATACATAGAAGGCATGAGAGGCTGTGGGGCTAAGTCTTCATTGGTGGCATTTACCAGCTCCACTGTGTAGAAATCAGTACCTCGAGACACTTCATCAATAATAGGCATTTGTCTACCAGAATGACTACCTTCTCCATGAATGACTAGCTCTTCGTTCTTCCGAACGAGTTTCATCATTTGATGCAGGGTAGAAGGCACAGCTCAAGCAATGTAAATAAAAGGCCAACCTAGAAGAAGGTTGTAGCTGGTGTCGATATCTAGGACTTGAAACTGTGCGCTAAACTCGGCAGCGCCCAATTGGTTAACCAGATTTATGGATCTCAAGGTGTCTCTTGGAATCCCATCGAAGGCTCTCACGTTGACTTGATTTTCCTCAAGTTTTCCCAAGTCAAACTTCAACTGCCTTAGCGTAGACAACGGTCAGATGTTCAGACCAGATCCATTATCTACTAAGACGCGATTGACAACCTTTTTGCGACAGACGACAGTGATATGCAGTGCCTTATTGTGGGACCTCCCTTCAAAAGGCAACTCTTCATCACAAAAGTTGATTCGATGCCCTCGAATAACCTGGTGGATCATAATGGCCGCGTTATCGCTTCTTGTTCCCGCGCGTACATACGTATAATTGAGAGCTTTCATCAAAGTTTTTCTGGCGATTGAGAACTCATCAGCAGGGCCCATACAAAAATCTGGGTTGGAGTATTCTCCAAATGTTTGACAATAGAATAATCTTTTGGCTGCATTCTTCTCTAGAATTGCTCTGCCTCACCCTCGCTTATTGGCCTTTCAGCTTGATCCTTTTTTTGACCTCCGGAGCAAGCTCCTCGGGAGTATAACATCTTCCAGATCGGGTCATACCTTGTGCAACAGCAGTATCAATCAGAAATTTTGGCTTGATAAGAGTTTTTGATGACACTAAGGCAACAGCCTTTGCGGGTGTCAAGATAACGAACTCTTTCTTTTCTTTGATGCTCATGGAAGATACAGCCTTTTCTAACTCGTCATGAACTATTGGATTTATCACTTTCGTCCCACACCAATCATCGTCTGTTTCTATCATACTAACGTTGCCGCTTCCATGATTCAGCAAAGGATTGGTATTAACATTAGGTGCAGATGGTTGAAAGAAATGGATTCATTATCTGTAACATCTATCCATTCCGCAATTCCAATCAACCGATTCATTGAGTAACTCTTGGGTAAACTATTAAACTAATAAGAGTTGTATCGTCTAACTTCATTCAAAAATGAAACTTGCATTTTTATAGAATAAAAATAGAAATATCGAAATGATTTTCTAATTTTATCATTTCTTAGATTCTGGTGAATTGTATCGAATCCATTTTAGATTTTAAAGCGAACAGTTACCTGGTAATTATTCAGGCGGCGCGCATGTTTAGGACCAACTAGGTATTGGTCATGGACTAAAAGATATTTTGGAAGCCACCTCTTGGTCAATTAAATCCTGAATCTTGTGCTTGACGTTGATATAGTTCTCAGTATCATGCCCAACACTATTGGAATTATAAGCACATCTATGATCTGTCCTATAGAATTTCAAAAAATTGATATCCATGGGTTTGGGCCCCACTGGGTGGATATATCCGGCCGTAGCCAGTCGCTCGTACAACTTTGTTCAACTTTCGAGGAGCGCGATGAGATTTCTCGAAGGTTTCTTCTCGAATCGAGGTCGAGGGGGATCATAACTTCCTTGTGGGGGAGGCATCTGGTGATAACCTCGATTGTTCGGACGGGGAGCTTGATTTCTAGGATATGAATTTGTTTGGTAGTTTGACATTGGAGATTGGTAGTTCGGGTGGGGATTTTAATATGGTGGAGCTTGGAATTGATACGAAGGAGGGGGTGCTCGGTAGCTCGACTGCACGTTAGCACAGTTGGGAGCAACACCCTTGTAGGGAGATGGAATTTTGTAGGGTGGAGGATGATTTGGGTAAATGGGAGCTGGATTTTGGTAATTCGGGGGCGGACTTTGGTATAGTGGAGCTTGGACGTTTGGATAAGTGGAGGTAGCATTCTGATAAATTAGAGGATTATTGGGATGACTAGCTTGCGTGTAGCAAGCTTAGTAGGAATTTTGGGAAAGTCGAGAGACCTTGGGAATATAACGAGCTTCTAGGGTTTTCTTTCCCTCGTATGAAATAGAAGCGATTTCTTCTCTTTTTTTGTTCCACATTCCCGATGATCCGGGTGATGCAGCAACACGGGCTATCTTTCCCGTCTTCAACCCATCTTCGATAGTCTCACCAACTTTGACTATCTCAGCAAATTTTGATCCTACGAGCAACAGGATTCGATCATAATACTCGGTCTCTTTCACCTGCACGAACACTTCTACAATTTCCTTTTCTAACATAGGTGATCTGACCCTTGCATCTTCCTTTCTCCACCTATAAGCAAATTCTCTGTAGCTCTCGGTAGATTTCGGCTTCATCTTCTCCAAAGAATATCGATCAGGAATGATTTTGACGTTATATCCAAACCGATCGATAAAATCCTTTGCTAGAGCATTCTAGCTGGGCCATTGTCGAGTTTCATGAGAGGTGAACCACTCCAGAGTCTCTCCGCTCAAACTTCGGCTGAAAATCCGAATAAATAAAGCTCCATCCCTTCCAACTCCCACGAGCTGGTCACAGTAGGATCTCAGATGAGCCATAGGGTTGCCCACTCCTCCGAAGGTGTCAAACTTCAGGATCTTGAACCCGTCTAGAAGGTCCAGACTCGGATGAATGCACAAATCTTCATAGTTATATCCGGAGGTAAAAGGGACGCATTGAAGCTCTTTCATATCCTTCTTGATCTCTTCTTATATGTCCACATTTGCCTCTTTCTTTTCCCTCCACTCCCTTTCATGTTCCTCATAATGGTCCAGCTCAGAATCGTGCACATCGTGCTTGACAGGGACGAGAATTTAGAAAGTGGTTCTTTTAGGCAAAGGTGGAGCCACATAGGGACTCTGGATATTTTGAGCGGTTTAATAATTTTGTGGGTAAGTCTGAGGATTGGTATTCTGGTTTAAGTGGTGTTAGGCTGTTTGGGGATTGAAAGTATTTTGGTTTTGGTTTTGCGGTGGTGGAGTAGTTTTATGGTGGGTATTGTGAGGATGGGGTGGCATTTGGGGATGGTTGTTTTGAGGAGGGGTGGAGTTTGGTAGGATGCGAAATCATATTGGGGATTTTGGATAGTCAGATCTATAACCGATGCATTCTGAGTAGGTGAAGATGGCTAGTTCTAGGCTGAATCCTTATTTGAAGAAGGGACGTAGATTGGAGGTCTCCCATCAGCAGCATTAGCGGCAAAACCTGGCGGAGGCAGATCCTCTCTCCTTTTGCATGTCTACCCTCATCTCTGCAATATGTTGCATCAGCTGCAGAATCAACTCATTCTGGTCCGCTATGGTGGGTTGAGCCACCACAACATCAGTAAGACTTACTTCTTCGTTATTATCCCCCATAACAATCTTTTCTTTGTCTGAGCTTTGTTTAGGGAAGGAATCTGCGGGACCTTTTGATCTGGTGAAATAGGGATGATCTGCTAGCTTTTGATCGACACAGATCAATTTCAAAGTACCTGAGAAGGAAAACAACTCAAAGGTGGATTTGTCAGTGCAGATTCAGAATACAAAATGCATAATATCACACAGAGAGCATATAAACACACAAGTTGCTTTGTTTGAGGATATCTTCAACTCACGAGTAAGGACGGAAACACATTTATTAGCAAGCAGGAGTTTGCTTGTTTAAGTTTTTACATTGTCTCAAAAAGGCTAAATCACGTAAAGCTACGGTCTTCTTGAAGCTGCTCTTTAACGTCCATTGATCTGGCCTTCGTATCTTCTCGTAACATGAAGGGGGAGAATGACAATTTTTAAAGTAAGGGCAACGCCTGGGAAGGCTTCCTACGTATCTCACAAGGAGAATTTAGGTCCAACGTAATTCGATTACAAAATAAAATATTTTCATTCATTGTGATTATAAGGAAACGGAAAAACAACAAAGCTTTAAAGATAAACCAATGACTTCATCTCAGTCATTTTCTTCTCTTCGTCATCTTCATCTTAGCCACGGGGAACCGTCTCAACTTGAATCCTTCCCATGCAGATGAGAGATTCGAGGTCTTGATGAAAGTCGAGACACTTTTCAATATTGTGTTATGTGGCATGATGATGACAGGGACAATGCTTTCGGATTTCGTGCTGAAGAGAATATTGCATGTCCACATTCTTGTAGTAATGGGTAAAGACGCCATTCTGAACCAAATTCCAAGTAGATCTCCCTCATTGTTTTCTTGAAAGGCATGAATGAGCAATGAAAGAGTCTGGTTCCCTCTATGACCGCCGTCACCCCAAGTGTTAGGAGTACTATCCATACTGAATAAATAACGGACTATATTTTTGAACCCAATACACTCCTCTATTATATGCCGTTTCTCCCTGGGATGACATTCGCATGTCTTACGGATATCTCCTAATCCCACTTGTGGGGACGCTGTCTTAACGGGTCCCAGCAGGCCCCTAGACCGATAGTGTTCAAAAATGAGAACGCACGAGATAACCTCTATCTTCTTTCGGCCTTCGCGCGGATATGCCTCGAGAGAAATTTTGTTGTCTCTGTTTGCCAGACGTCTCTTTAAAGAAGGTGGGCAGGCAAGTAACACCTCATAACTTTCCTATTCATAACTTTCTTTGTTGATCTCCTGTTCGGGGCTCTCAAGAGGAAAGAGTGATTCGTACAAATGCTTTCCGCGCTACCTTTGCATCTCGACCCTCTCTTCTTCACTTGGTTCAGTTTGAATACCCTTTCCTTTGTATACAGCGGCGATTTTGCCTTTCCGGAGACACTAGAGTAATGTTTAGGATTTGGAGATGAGGTTTGCCTTTTGAGTGAGAAACTGAAGCCTAAGAAAGTTTTGGGTCGGACATTTGTAATAGTGACTTCTGTATCTTTGGAAATTTCTGGAAAGGAGTGGATTTCCAATATCCTCATTCATAGCAACATAATACATAAGCAATTAATAACACATATATCGCGTCCTAACACATATAGAGGGACCCTTTTGTGCCAGGGTAGGCCTAGCGCATTTGAATGATGTACGCGTGAATTGAATCAAATAAACAATTACCCCTCAAAATGAATTTCATAAGTGTATAATAATGTTCACAGAGGGGAAAATAATGGATAAAACATTAAAGACAAACCCACGCAGGGGCCATTTAAAAGTGCAATAAAGGCAGGCCCACGCAGGGGCTAAAATGACAAATACATATAGAAAACCCGCGCAGGGGAGAAATCCACTAGTCTCTCCAGATAGTCCTGCTTCGTCTCCATCCCCCTGAGTCTTATATTGCTGAAATATATGTCTTAGCATCAGCAAGAATCCTTCACACATGCGTCCTTTGTCTTCCAAGCTTTTGTATCGCATCCTCTCGATTTTCTCCTTGACCCAGGTATCGAAATCATCATAACCACACCTTAGTCTTTTCACCTCTTGGGTTGCCTTCTCAAGAGTACCTTGGTTCTCCACAAACTTAGTGTACACTTCTTGGGCCTCTTTCTTTACCTCTTGTAGTCCGGCTACTGCTTTGGCTTCTTTGTTTGTTACGCTGCGAAATCTGTGCGGGGTTTGGGAGGAGACATTTTGTACGTCCTTCTTCAACCATTCTTTATAACCCTTGTCATATCCAACATTTAATCGGTCAGGGGCAATGGTATATTTATTCATACGCTTAGCAATTTTCCATTCTCTGAACATTTCAGACGCGTCGTGCACTCTATCATCTCTAATATCGTATACATAAGCGCCATAGTATGCCTCTTTGGGTACAGTTTGTCTCCTCCCAAACTGTCGTAAGACTCGAAAGGGTGCATAAGGGCGAGTACAACATGTCTGCGTCTCCACGATAACTTCTTTGGAGATGAAGCGGTTAAGAATCCATAGGAGATCTTATTCTCTCAATTCGGAGAAAATCTGAGCCCATCTCCCCTTTGTTCTCCGATTGTCCATATTCGCCCAGTACAACATATCATCCAAATCTTTAAGGGTGTTCTTGTTGTCAAGAATATGCAGCTCCTGAGTCCCAACACCCTTCGCTAAATGGATCCACCATTGAAATAGTAGGTTGCATCCTTGGATGTATCGATGTCCCTCTTTGCATTTTCCCAAGGCTCGATACATATCGAACAAGATGACTGGAGCTATAGGATAGTACTTTGTAGTCCCTTGGTTCTCTTACCCTTTGAACAAAGTATGCACGAGTGTTATAACTCGGGTATAGATACTCAGACTTGGACCATGTGGAAATACCATTGTTCCCAATAACACTACAGGAAATGCTAGAGGACAAATTTCATTCCATTCTCTGTAGGAGATCTTGAACTCTCGGTTGTAAGTGGCGTAGAAGCTCGCATGTCCAAATCGGATATAAAGATATCTGAATGCTACATGGGTTCTTGGCACCAGTAGCCAAAGTTTTTCCTAACCCGAACCAGTCAGCAATATTTTCTACAGAAGGCTTATTAGGGATAAAGATGTCTTCTTGTTTTCTTGCTTTCCTTTCAATCTCAGTGCCTACTGTGTCTATGCAGTCTCGAATTTCCTCCAAAGTCGGGGTAATTTCAGCGGTTCCTAATTGGAACACCATTCGTTGGCTATCTCAGTAACGTGTGAGGACCTCAACCAATTCCGGCCAACCGTTCATGTTGATCAATTTTGTTAGAGCACCCACATATTTGTTGAAGGTTCTTTTATGATCCCCGTTGAGATTGTCATGCCACATTTTGAGTTGGGGTGGCGCTGCTATGACCATATCAAACCTTGGGAAATGGTTCATATCTACAAAACAGAAGCTAGTTAGTTTTACCCACCCCAAATTGGTTTTCAACACGTATATCATTCAAATGTCACATAGAATGATGTGTCGTGAGGTCGAAGACCTTAGACACGATTTTATGGTTTTCTACTAAATAGACTTAATAAACCTTGGGTATTAAGACTTCTTAGGCTAATGCTTAATTTTGGTTTTGATTTTGCTTTAGCTTAGGCTACTAGAATAGGTTTCAAGTTGACGGTTACCCGAGTCGGACAAACATCGGGGTGAATCTACCAAAACATCGAATGACCGCATTCCAACTATTTGTTTGATACTTTCAAATGATTTTTTGTGTGTTTTTGAGGAAAGCCATGTAACTTTCATTTTCCAAATGCAAGCTATTTGCCAATTGGCAGAAAGATGTCATGATATGCAACATTTTCAAAACTAAGGTAAAATAAACAAGTAAACAATTTATCACAAATAGCCAAATAACGTTAGTTTTAAGGTTAGAATCCTCTAACTTCCCCAGCAGAATCGTCATTTCTATTTTATTCGGAAAAGGAAAATATTGTTTTTAAAGTATTTTCGACTTTTTTAGAGTCGCCACTTAATTTTTGAGAAAAATCAAGAAAACTATTGTTTTCAAAAGACTTAAACAGAAAAATCATTTTGAAAATTTAAAGGGGGTTCGGGGATTCATATTAACGTCTTAGGAAAGTTTTGAAAGCTCCTAAGACTTCCGCTTACTTGCGGTTATCCGATAACTAATAAATTTAGCTAAAGTGATCTTTAAAAAGTTTTAAGTTATAACATATTTGAAGTATTTGTGAAAAGAAGCATTAAATTTAATAACCAAGTAAGATCTAGTTTGATAGTTTATTTGCTCTTTTAGAAGCCCTTTGAAATTAATTTTAAGTCGATAAAATATTAATGGCGTCTGCGGGGAATTTGGATTTTTCGAACCATAACCTAATGACAATAAAATAGATAAGTAATTAAAAGCATATAATGTGAGAAAGAGAGAGAGAGATTTAGGTCCAAATCCGGGTTTTGTCCGCTTTGACCGGAAATTTGGACCCACCTATTTTGGGTTTTTAACCCATTTATTTTGTACCTGTCCTAAACTAAACATACAATATAAATATATATACGGAAAGTAAAGACGACAAGAGCTTAGGCCCAAAGATTATAAAATACAAATATAAAAGAAACGAAATAAACTGGGCCTCGTGGCCGGCTTCTTATCTCTTCTATAGTTCTATCCTTTGCTTCGGGACCTATACATCAATTTTGGTCGGTTGACTCGAATAAAATGGAATTGGCCCAATGGGAAAATGTAGAGATAGGGTCCATGGGATCCGTGCAGATTTCACATGCCAAACAAAATAAAAAGACATTAATACGAGATGAGGAAAATTTTAATACATTAAAAATCATAGTAACCAATAACTTGGTGTTTCCATATGCGAACAAACAAACACGCGAATACTTAGAGTTTAAAGAGGTTCCAAAACCTTATCATATTATTCGAATGAAAGTAAATAGAAAACAAAAGAAAAGTCTATATGATTGATACCAAACAAGTAGTGGATCACTAGGAAGTAGGACTATTCTAATTAAAAGAAGGAAAATTGAGAGAATGAATAATTTTCAAAGTCAAAATGAGTTCTATTTAAACAACCTTTCAGCAAACAGATAAAATTTCATGCATGATGGGCATCTGGTGGATGGGGAAGTGCATGTGGAATTAATTAATTGCTAGTATTGAATGAGTGGGCAAGGCGGCACAATTTAATTTTCCTCATGAATTAGTATTCATAAAGCATAACAACGAAAGGAGGAATATAAAATAAAAGAAATATGTAAAACAATTAAATACTCCAAACTCAAAAAAGTAGCGTAAACAAACTACGGAGGGATAGGGAACGCCTAGATTTTGTTGGACACTCAGACTTGAGCACACCAAATCACTGCCTACATTAAACTTGAACTAGCATAAAATCTATAGTCACTAACGCTGAAAGCGTAAGATATAGAAAATCGGCCCAGAATATTTGAAACCAACATTATGAGTAGACGAGAAAGAAAAAAAAAAGAACGATCGTGGGTCTCGAAAACCCAACACACGATCTCGAATGTTGACACCTTAATTCTTTAGTACGACTAGGGGTAAAGTAATGAAAGATATGGAGTCAAATATTATGCGGTGAAACAAATTTGTCGATATTAACGAAATAAGCTCCAAAAGAGAAATTATCCAAACAAGGCTTCAAACAAAATAACAGGAAAGTACTAGCAAAATATCCAAAACTTTTAACTTGATATTACATGAGCTCAAAGGACAACCATAACATAAACACATTGAAACAACATCAATCTTAACAGCACCAAAACAAACTAGCAAACACAATCTAGAAGCCTTCAAACATCATGTTATACCCTTGAGTAGTCGAATATACTTAAAAAAACAGGGAACTAGACCAAATGTGAAAAAAGACTTTCATTATGTCACAAGACAACCACAGTAGAGCTAAACTTTATTGATTTAGATGTTCTAATGATTTAAATGTAGAAATTAGTTCAAGAAGAAATGATCTAATCGAAACAGGCGATATAAACCTAGAATGAGCAACAGTGATGAATTTGGAGAAAACCGAACCCAATGATATGAGCTTATACAAACGCTGAGTCACTAAAGAAAGAAAAATAGAAATGAACACAACAGCTATTTTAGACAAGAATGATATAACTCTGAATACATCGCACAAGCTCGTTTTTGATTGCATACGAGATTACATGTTCTGCCGAAGCAAGTAATTTGAAAGAAAACCAGAGAGGTTATGAATTTTTTACCTTACTCGGAACAGCAAAATGAGACGGGTGACGAGCAGAGCGGGACAATGAATTCTTCCAACACCACACCCAAACTTTGCAAATTCCAACAAACAACAAGAATGAAGCTAAACATAAGCAGCCCCTTTCCTCTTCGAATGTTTTTCCTGATTGTCTTCTGTGACTATTTTTATATTAAATTTTTTGTAAGCTATTATTTTCTATATGTTGGTTGCGGACCCTTTAAAAATGAGGAGGAAGGAAAGCTTATATAGAGGGATTTTAGGGTTCGAGTGAAGGGAGAAAAATTGAGAAGTAACGGATTCAAAGCCCATCACATTCAGAATTCAAAACTCCTTTCCCAAAAATAGGGAGACTCCTTTTCATCCAATCTGAATCTGTCCTTGAAAGGGAAAGATCAATGGACGAGTGGATCGAGTCTGATGTCCTTGGGGAGCTACGTGTCCCCATCTCACGCTACCAAGGACAAAATTGTGTGTTGAAAGGTGCTGCCAAATCTGGATGCATACAAATCGAAAGGGACATCCAAGGAAGAAGACAAACGTCATTCATTGCTTACTCTACGTTTAGGGTCGTCGTGTATCGCCGTCGCTGCTGGGAATCATGTGTCTCACGCGCCAAGCTCCAATTTTGTTGCTTCTTGGAGTTCTGTATTTCAACACTGCGGAGGAAGATGACGCGAACACATAGTCGTCGTGTCTGATGTTCACGTAGCGAGCTCTTGGGTTCTTTCTATTGAGAGAGAATTCGGGTCGGATCTGGGAGAAGACATTGGGCTGGGGTTAATGGCAAATGGGCCAGGGCCGAGAAAAAAAAACAAAGGGGGCAGTTTTCTGAGAAAACTATAGGGTTTATTTGCTGCTGTATGAGAATTGGATTAAAAGGTGTTGGGCAGCTGAATCTGAAGGGAAAAGGTAAAAGTGGGCTGGGAATAATATGAAAATTTCATGGGTCGAAATTAGGCCTAGGGATTTTCTGGAGCATCCAAAAGAATTGGGCTGCTGAAAGTTGTAAAAACAACAACCCAACATGATTTTATCTCTTTAATGATCAATAAATTGACCACATTAAGTCACAGGGCGAATTCCGCTGAGATAAATTAATATAAATTAATTAATAGGCTTCTTAATTTTAACAAAATAGAATAATCGATTTATTTTATAAAACAACTAGTTCAAAAGTGTAAACTATTATATGAATCAACTAATTAGTAAAATACTTAAACAAAATAAATCTTTTGAGGCGATTTTCGAATAATCATAAAATGTATTAATCCTATATATAACTACGCAAAACATATGTATTATCTAAAAAAATAAAAAATAATGACAACTATTTAAATAAACTTGCGAAACATTTCGAATTTTATAAAACTAATTATTCTAAGTCGTTTGGAAACTAAGAAGCTCGTTAATTAATTTATATTGGGAAAGGTTAAAATTGAGTGTCAACACCATGCTCTATATTAAGGTTTTTACCCCCAAAATCACCAAATTCAAGTCATTCTTTCCCAAAAAGAAGAATAAGTTCATTCTCCCAAAATATTTTTCTTACTAGAAGTTTGAAGAATGGAGTTAGGGTTTCAAGTTCAGTTTTCAATTCCACCATTGAAGTCAAAATTTTAGAATTAAGTTATGATAATCTTCAACTATGGAGCTATTTCCTCCTTAGAGTTCCTAAATTCCCAAATTTTGAAGTTAGAGTTCTTCAATTAAAGTTAGGATTTTCTTCTATATGGGTTCCTTTAAATATTGATATAATTGATTGCTTTATGATTTATTATACATGAACTCAAATAATTTCATGTTAAGATGAGTTCTCGTGAACCCGTATTTAACATATGTTTCTAGATTTTGATGATTGAAAGTGGGCTTTGAACTGCGAAAGGTGGATTATGGAAATATGCATGTTCTTAGGAAATTAATGAAAATTCATTGTGACTTGTGGGGACCTACTCCTATCGAATATTTTCAACATATGATATATTATGTGTTTTTTAGATGACTCACAATATATGCATGGATTCTCCACTGGAAAAAAAATCTAAATTCTTTGAGGTTTTTGTAAAATTTCAGATAATGGTGAAAAACCAATTTTCTAAAGAAATTAAGATATTTCAGTGTAATGGAGGTGGTGAGTTTATCAAAACAGACTTCATCAAGCATTTGGAAGATTATGGCATTGTGAGACATATTTTATGTCCTAACACACCTGAACAAATGGTGTTTCGGAAAGAAAATATAGGGGTATTGTCGAAATTGGCTTAACTCTACTACTCCATGTAACCTACTATTCTTCTATGGTCAAGGCGTTCCTCATAACAGTGTTTCTCATTAATAGGCTTCTCTTCTCGATCCTAAAGATAGTGACTCCATTTGTTAAGTTTTGTGGAGAAGAACCTGGTTACAACAATCTAAAAGTGTTTGGCCATTTGTTAAGGCTTCCACAAGAAGGGTTTACATATCCATATATGTTGTGTTTGATGAAAACACATCACCCTATGTGTCTCTAAATAATTCTTATACTAACATTGATGTCTCACCTCACTTGGCTACTTTTGTTGAACCTTTCTCTAAACTGCAAGCAAATGATAATTCAGGGGAAGTATAGGCTGATAGTACACAAGTTACTGTGAAAATGATACAAGTTACTGTGAAAATGATACAATAACAACCCATATACTCCTTGGTGATAAGAGTACTACTGACATCTCAGTTGCAGGATAAGATGATGATCATGAGGAACAGGTTGACAGTGGTGATTCATACAGTAATATTGAAGCTCCAAATCTGCAGTTGGAGCTTCAATATTACTGTATGAATCACCACTGTCAACATGTTCCTCATGATCATCATCTAATCCTGCAACTGAGATGTCAGTAGTACTCTTATCACCAAGGAGTATATGGGTTGTTATTGTATCATTTTTACAGTAACTTGTGTACTATCAGCCTATACTTCCCCTGAATTATCATGTGCTTGCAGTTTAGAGAAAGGTTCAACAAAAGTAGCCAGGTGAGGTGAGACATCAATGTTAGTATAAGGATTATTTAGAGACACATAGGGTAATGTGTTTTCATCAAACACAACATATATGGATATGTAAACCCTTCTTGTGGAAGCCTTAACAAATGGCCAAACACTTTTCAAACACAACATCTAAAAGTGACTCCATTCAATCACCTTTTTTGGTCAATGTACCTGTTGACCATCAACTTGACGATACTGAACTCCAATCAACTACTTTAGTTGATGTACAGTTGAGGTACTTCCTACACCATAAGGGCATCATATGATCACCAGACACCAGGTGAATGAACATCATTTATCACTTGTTGCACGCAGCAACAAAGAAATTTTGAAGGAACCTAATACTACTAAGGAAAGACTTAAGTCACCTCATTGACTTGCAGCAATGCAGGAGGAAATCAATGTCTTACATACTAACAAGACATGGATATTGGTGCCTAAATCTCCTGATGAAGTTGGGTAGCTCAAAATGGGTGTCCAAAATAAAATTAAAAGCCGATGGAACAATAGATAGATACAGGGCCAGACTTGTGGCAAGGGGATTCTCGCAGCTTGAAGGGATAGATTTTGAAGAAACATTTAGCCCTTTGGTTAAAGCAATAAATATTAGGGTGGTTCGTTCCATTATTAGTAGTTCAAAGTGAGAAGTTAGACAACTAGATGTCAAAGATGCTTTTCTCCATGGTTTTCTACAAGAGGAGGTGTACATGAGTCAACAACCTAGATTTATTGATCCCAAGTATCCTTAGCATGTGCATCCACTTAAAAAGGCTATGTATGGTCTTAAACAAGCACCAAGAGCCTGGCTTGATAGGTTTAGCTTGCATATCTTACACCTTGGTTTTATTTGTAGTAAGGTTGATCCTTACTTATTAACTTTGCAATCTCACAAAGGCAAAATATTTCTCTTGTTATATACGAATAATATTATTGTCACGTGAAGTAATCTAAACTTAGGAAGGAGTTTGCTATGAAAATTTTTGGCCCGTTACACTTCTTTCTAGGATTTGAGGTTAAGTATTATGAAGGATAAATTCACTTAAGTCGAAGCAAGTATATATGTTTTTGAGCTGCTGGCCAAGACCGATATGACTTTGGCAGGCGGTAGCCACTCCTTTAGCTCAAAAGCATGGTTTGCATAAAGTTGTGGGAAGTTTTGTAGATGTCTTCTTGTACAGAATGATAGTAGGGAGTCTTCAATATTTGATCCTCACCAAGACTTGATATTACTCATGTTATGAATTTAGCAAACTAGTTTGTACAAAACCCAAACATTGAACATCTTCAAGGGGTAAAATGATTCTCAGGTACATCAAAGCTACTCTGCATTTTGGAGTCAAAATTATTTCACAATAGCTATGTAGGTTGTATGGATACTCTGATGCTGATTGAGGAGGTTGTACCACCACTTGGAGATCAAATATAGACTATAACATCTACTTAGGTGAAAATTGTATTTCTTGGACCTCTAAGAAACAAACCACAGTAACCCGATCGAGTGTTAGAGTTGAGTATAGAGCACTAGCCTCCACTGTAGTATAGATGGCTTGGATCATGTATCTTTTTCATGACTTTGGAGTGTTCCTTTGATCTGTTACACCGTTGTATTGTGATTATATGAGTGCCTTGTACATGACGATTAATTCAGTTATGTATGCTTGGACCAAACATGTTCAAATGGACTATCATTTTTTTTTTTTGAGAAGGTGGTCAAAGGACAACTTCTTACTCATTCTGTGAAGTCTACAGATCAACTTGGTGATATTCGTACCAAAGCTTTAACAGAACAGGTTTTTTCTGGGTTTCACAGCAAGCTAGGAGTTACAACTCCTCCAATCACTAATTTGAGGGGAATTGTTGAAGAAGTAAGCATGATGAAACATGTCAAAGGAACAGGTCAATTGGAGATGGTTGACAAGTTAGAGTCATATTAGCATTGGACTACTGAATCCTAAATTACGTAGGACTAAGCTATTGTATCGTGTAAGAGGCCAAAGTCGACTAGGATAAGGAATTTGAGTTATTGTATAATATTACTCATGTAATAATATATTTGTGTTGTAGTAAGAAACCTGGTACAGCTAGAATATGACTCTTCTCCTATATAAGGAGCTTGTAAGTCAATATTATTTTCATCAATACAATCATTGATTTTTCCATACTTAACGTGAAAACTACAGAAAGTACAAGCTAATGAGTCAAAAAATTATCGACGAAGTGAACGAATTAATTTAAGTTCATGTTGATTGATGTTAATTGTTGAAAAGATGTTAATCATATTTATTTGCAATACAATCTGTTGAATGATGTTGTATAAAATTTTATTTAATAATATGAAGATATGAGTGGTTTAATTTAAATTTTCTTGAAATATATCTAATGTAAAGAGTAAAATTTTTTTAATTTAATCAAAGTTTTACAAGAAAAATATTTTTTCTTAAAGTTCACTATTAATGGGCCCTCAAAATTTTTGGAGGCCTAGAGCAAAAGCTTATTTAATTTTCTTTTATAGTCATTCTATCCCGTAAATTGTGACATCACTGAAAAAAAAATTCTTACGGACGTCATTGTTTACGACATAATGTTTACAAAATCTTCTTTAAGGTCGAAACACATGAGTATTTGTTTGTTCCTGAAGTAGCCAATTTTGCATGCCCCTTTTAACACCACCTTGTGTTGGAATTAGTTTTCTCACATCTTCCATCATCTTTAAATTTGTCAATAACTAGGTATTATAAACTTTCTACCATGTTTATTCCCAAAACTTTACATTCCTTCCACTTCACAACATGGGATAGTTGGTCAATGGCAGCTACACAAAATTGGAATTTTTATTTTATTTTCTACTAATATCATATGCCACTTAAAATGCTAACATGATTCTGGTTCCCCATTTGATTTCTAACCCCAAAACCACCAAATCAAAAATCCTCCCCACTGATGATGGACTGA
The DNA here is from genome assembly GCF_001406875.1 of Solanum pennellii. Taxonomy (NCBI): domain Eukaryota; kingdom Viridiplantae; phylum Streptophyta; class Magnoliopsida; order Solanales; family Solanaceae; genus Solanum; species Solanum pennellii. The sequence continues at coordinate 49,305,269 of NC_028648.1, read as the reverse complement.
CCCTACCCAAATATTATACATGTAGAAATTAACAATAGCTTCCCAAAAAAAGGACAATATATTAATCGATTGACACCCTAAGCAAAGAGCACCGACACTCATTGCGAAAGGTCGAACCAAAACACAATTGATAAAAGCAATTAGACATACAGAAAACATAGCAGCTCGAATCTACTGTTGTTCACTATCACTATATAGAAGTAGATATCTAATGAATAACTGTTGCTAATACAGCATAAACACAATAAAAACAACTCTAATTTACAGCTCCAAATACCATCATATACTATTTGACCTCCATTTTCCACCTTTTTTCTGTATTTCCAGTACGTAAAGAATACATCACAGAATAAACAACAATAAAATGCAACAACCCACTGTGGAAGAATAGAGGGAGTGCAATATGGTGAGCATTGACTAATTGATGTAGCTGGCTTCATCATGCTACTCCATAGGAATATAACTCATCCAGAAGGACTTCATCCCCAAGCTTCCTGAGCGCAAGGCAGCCATTGCTATGCAGACTTTCAATGTTGAGAGCTTCCTGCAGACTCGTCCAAGTTAGCAGACCTACCACATAAACAGGTGCTACAACCCACTCTAGAACCGTAAGACCTTGACTGGCGGAAACTCACCCCTTCCAACCTTCTCAACAAACATATAAACACACAGAGCTAAGTTATCCACGGTTTAGATGTCCACCTTATAGAATTTGTTTTACATACTGAAAGTTCCCTCCCATCAGAAGCACTACTTGCATTACATAGTTCACACAGCTATTTCTTGTGTTTGATTCAAACATGTCAAAGTTGCTGACTTATTGTTTCAACCCTCAACTTATGTTATTTGAGGGGGAGACAAATAAGTCACTGGTAAAGTATTTAATTTTAAACAGAACAGAAATAAAACTCACCAATCTATATCTTGTCAAAATCATCATCAAAGGTATCATCCCCATCATCTGAAAAATAAAACAGGATAGTCAATGTACCTTGATCATTCAGAATTTCTTTCAATTCTACTTTAATTTCCCTAACCACGAATTAGATTCATCAACAGCAACAAGAAAAGCAAACCTTAAAATGAACAACACATTCAATCTTGAAAAGCAAGAGAAAAATGGACATGAAATATAAAACTAAAAACCGTTATAGTGACACTCATAAAATTAGAGAAGCCTGCCAGCCAATTTAAGCAACATATATCTAGAACATGAGTGGATTGGCAAATTGGACTAAAATACTTCAGCCATCTCAGTAATTATACAGCACAGAAATTAAAATCATTTTTTGGTGGTTACCGGTGTGAACATTTATAGCTTCTGCAAAGAAAAATAGAGATTATCATGTATTTACTAATGTTATGAGGACATTTGCAATAATTTATAGTAGTGAATGTTATTGAAAGGAAGCAATACTTGAAAAGAAAGATGTATAAAGAAAGACATTAGAATGAAACGAGATGTTTGAGTTTTATGTTGTTGATTGGGATTTCTGACATTGTCTTGCAGATCTTTGGTGCACACTATGCATCTGATTAAGTTTTATGCTCTTGTTTGGGTTCTCTGAAATTGTCTTGCAGATGTTCTGCATCATGACATGTATGCACATGGTACTAGTTATCCTAAATACGAACATAACTTCTATGATTACAAGCGGAGATGGTAACTGTGGATTTAAGACGGCTAAAAATAACTGCATGAAAATAATTGCTTTCTAAAATTATTTTCTTTATTCATGATGGCAACAGACTTTAGATACAAACTTGAGTGGACTGCACACAAAATGTATACAAACTAAAATTTAACAATTTACAGAGGAACGATTATAACAGTTATTACTACTATCCTTTTTATGAGAATATTATCGTTAATTCATTATAATTTTGGAAAGCTAATGTATATAATAACCACAATTATATTGGACACAAATTGTAAAAACAGTTTCTATCAATCCAACAATGCATTGCCCTTTCATCTTGTGGCCTTGAATATATCAAGTGGGATATTGGAATTAACATGTTGCCAAATTAGGAACGAGGCATTCTTTTTGAAATATACTAAGAAGGAAAGTAAGACAAAGAAACTGCGATGGATGGAGTACTAAAAAGGGAAATGATACCTATCTAATATACAACAAAAGACTGAGCTGGTCTGTTTAGTCTAACCTTACTTCTTATTTATTTCCTTTTGATTTCCTTTTTGTTAGAGAAGTGACACATGCAAAGAGCAGGGAAAGAAAGATTGACTACAAAACGATGTTTTTCCTGAATTGCGAAACAAGGAAAGCACAATCCACAGTTGGAAAATATGTTGTAGTGTAAATAGAGTACCTGGTCCATCATCACTGTCTTCTCCAAGGAGAAAAACATCCAAATCCTGGTCTGATGTTGATGAGGTTGCCTTCTTATTTTTCTGGGCAGTTGCCTCAGTCACTGGTTTACAAATTGTTCCAGCTAAGGAAACCTCCTTTTCACTCTCAACTTGAGCCTTTTCAACAGATATTATTTCGGCCTTGGCCTCTTCCGTGTATTTCTTTTCATACCTAATTCAGATGTAACTTAAATTAGTGAAGCTCTTACTACTAATATGGGCTAAATTCAAGAAAGCATACTTGTAAGTAGAAGAAGATTGAGGTTTGTTGCACGTAAGAGTGTGGCCTAGTGGTCAATGAAATGGGTTTGAGAACCATGAGGTCACAAGTTCAAATCCCGGTGGAGGAAAAAACACTAGGTGATTTCTTCCAAGCCTTGGTGGACATTGGACAAAGGTATCCAGTACTTGAGCTGGTGGGAGATAGTAGATACACAGTGAAATTAGTCGAGGTGTACGCGAGCTGACCCGGACACCATGGTTATAAGAACACAATTCAGGCTTTCTATATTTAGGTATGTGACCAAATATTCTTTCCTATTTTACCATGTCCCCTCACTTTCCTTGGGAAAGCAGCTATATGCTTCAATTAGTTATTTAAAATGCCTTACCTTGTGCTTTTATTTGGGAGGCAAAGCTCACTCTTAGCTTAAAGCCTCTACAAGGTCTTCATTGGCATGTTAGCACACCACCAATTTGTTACAACAATAAAGTACTTATTCCTAAATTCATCGAATCATTATTATTATTTTTAATACGTAAAACAAAATCGAGTAGAGAGGCACTTAAGATAGTATGAAGTGTATACACCTGATAACTGAAACCCAGTTTCCTTCTAGCTAGGAGACTAAAAATATTCATTACGCTTTTCACATTATCGACATAACTCATCTTACACCAAACATCTAAAGGAAAGACATAAGCACTTTAAATGAGAAATGCCATCAGCTTTGCTTTGAAAAACCCACTGATTCACTTCTTCATCAGCATGCAGCAGATGCAGACTATGTCCCAATATTGTTTCTCTCCTTGCCAAATTATTTATTATACCAGCACAGCTTTAAATCCTATACTGTTCTGGGCTTATATGACTTAACAACAAACATAATGAGGAAGAACTGCCACAGTTGTAAAGCCATGGGCAGTTAACGAATAGCTGGTTGTCAGATTCTGTCCCAGCCTCACATAAATGGCATCTATTGCATCACAGTCAAGTAAACTCATGAAATATTGTTAGAAGAAAATTTGTTATTCCATTTAAATTACTCTTGCACTAGCCTTTGGTTCAGGGTTTTTGGTCAAGATCGTCTAACCTCATGAGAGATCTTCCATTTAAATGATTATCTTCTTTTGGATTATGGGAGTTCATCAGAGAAAGTGCAGAAGGATCACCTGAATTCTTTACTTGAGTTGCTTAAGCTCGTGCATTGATTCTTCAAGAAGGCATTCCTGCATGTCCCGAACTAACCAATAGAATGTGTAGAATGTAATATATCTATGGCTTTTGGAGGTGTAAAGCAATTATATTTGCTGAGATACACCATCAGATTTACCAAGGAACTGACTTCATTAGCACTAAGGTCTTAATCTTAATCATTCAAATCTTAGTCTTAATCTTAGTCATTAGCTTCGATCTTAACCATTAAGTATGTTTTTGATGTTACAACCACTTAATGGGTCTTATGGATTAAGATTTGTAATGAAGTCTTAATAGCATTTAGATGTCTATTTTCTTAAAAAAATATCAAAGATGACAGTTCGCCAATTTCAATTCATCCACCGCTACCACCATGCCCATCATTATCAAACTACTGTCGTTGCCACCCACCATCATTAACTACCACCACAGTTCTCGATCACTACAATCAGCCATCACTACCACTAGCCACAAGTTCAAAACATCATCACCACTAACCACCATTATCACAACAACCATTGATCACTAGCGAAGATTACCACCATCAGTCACCATAATATATTGCCAGCCACCATTGTCATTCATCACCACCATTAGCTATTACTATCATCCAACTATCAACGCCATCACTAACTGCTACCACCAGCTTCTACTACCCACCACAATTATCACTAGCTACTACCCACAACACCATCCTCAATCAGTGTTGTGAAAAGCGCGCTTAAAGCGCGCTTCAAAGCGAGGCGACCCTTGTGCGCTTTTTTATCTTAAGGCGAGGCGATCTGAAAAAAGCTCTCGCTTCAGATGAAGAAGCGAGAAGCGACCCTAAGGCAAAAGCGCAATAAAGCACGCTTTTTATAAAAGAAGCGACAATTAGGGTTTTTTTAAAAAAAAATTAGATTTTTTTTTTAAAATAATCTGAAATATAACCTTCTCTCTCCTCACGACTCTTCTTTCACGACTCTTTCCCTTCTTTCTCTCCCGCGACTCTTCTTTCACAATACTTCTTTCCCTTCTTTCTCTTCTGACGATCTTGACTGAGGCTGCCTCTCTCTTCAACCTCGACCGCGACTGCAGGTAACTTTTTGTTCATCTCTTTTTTAGCTAATGTTTATTAGTTCATCTCTATGAGTTTCTTTTCTCCTGAAATATACAATCTTCGCCTGTGCTTCATCTCTTCATCTCTCTGAGTTTCGACTACTCTAGTTTTTTCTTCTTCTTCTCTTCTTTTCTTCATCTCTGCTGCCTGCTCTGTTTCTAATTACTGACTGCTGCCTCCTCTGTTTTTTTTTTCAATTCCTTTTTTTTTTTTTGTGATCAGTCTAGCAGCCTTGTTGAAGAATAGGAGTTTGAATCTTTGTGATTTAATTATGTTTCTGATTTTTTGCTTTATATGTTATGACTTATGAGTATTTTTGCCTATGTAATTTCTTTCAATCTAAGACTATATTACCTCTATTTAGTTATTTAATATTTTTTTATTTTTATACTAAATGTCGCTTTTTTTAAAAAAAAAGCGCGCGCTTCGCTTCACGCTTCTCGCTTCTGTGAAGCAAGCCCTCGTCGCTTTTTTCCGCTTCTCGCTTCCCAAAACACTGTCCTCAATATACACTCACAACCACCACCACTAGTCATCACCACAACCAATAATCATATAATTTTTGAATGATATTTGGTTGATATAGTATTAGATTAATTTCATATTTTATTCAAATTCTATATTTATTAATTTTTTAAGTTTAAATAAAGACAAATTTTACATATTCAAATATTATAAAACAAACAATCAAATTATTTAGCATTCAGATCTTAACACAACTTTTTAATATGCAGATGTGTATTCAGATGTCTTATCCTAATAAAAACAAATAAGCTAAGAAACTTTATTTTCACATTAACATCCTTAGCATTTATTATCACTAAAATCACACCATGCATCATTTTACAGTCGTCTTACATGTTCCCTTCTTATTTTTTTAAAGTAAGAAAAATGAAAAGAAACTGGTTAGAAAAAAAAAACAATTTAGAGGGCCCTTCCACTACATCAGATGAAATGAGAATGGCACTAGTAATCGTCAAACAATTAGCCTAGTCCATTCCCACTATTGGAAACCTTGGAAAGGTTACATTCTCTTCTTAATGAACTGTCAGAATATTCATCCCCTTACCCTTCGGGGTGGTCCAATGGTTTGGGGTGGGGACTTCCATGTTGGATGTCTCAAGTTTGAAACCCCATGCCAGAGAAAGCAAGAGGTTTGCCTTCTGGGTCAAGCTCGTTGCATCGGCTTGCCTAGTGGGGGGTACCTCTCCTATGTGGTTTGCGAGATATTGCATAGGAGCGGGGGTTTTTACCCTGTGCGCACCCAGAGGGCAGCGGCTGTGAGTTTCCCTTGACATCAAAAAAAACAAAAATCTTCATCCCTTAGTACTGACTAAAACAAGCTCTTTTATACTGAAACCTTCCCTATTATAAAGCCAACATGATTCTGCATTACTGTATAGCATCCCAACATACTCCAGAAATACAGACAGAATTAGGTCAGTTTGTGTAAGAGATCACTATGTGACATGAAATGAAAGATCTCCAGTGAGGTACTTACGGGGCCACATGACTGTTAACTAAAATAAAGTAGATTCTCCAGAACTTCCTTTCCTTCATTATCCGAGGGCATAACTCATATCTTAGCTTTGAAATTTCCTGCAAACACACCAAAGTAATGCTCTTATTAACAATGACAACTTCTGAGACAGTATACTTTTGTTTTTGTTTATCAGACAAAAATCCCACATTGTGACCTCAAAATCAAAAAAGATACATTCAGCAGCAAAATTCAAAATAGCAGATTACAAACTTCAACTTTCATTATACGCATCAGCTGAAAGATAAAAGTACTCAACAAAAATTGTCATGTCCCATGAACTGACAAAAGAAGCTGATCAGGAGAGTCAGTAAACTTCTAAATTCAAAACACAAAATAAAGCAAAAAACATTGAGACTCTTGAGATTTACACTTGATTAAGCACAAGTGCATAACACTGATTTACTTAATTAATAACTCTGAGTGGGTAACTCTATGTGAGCTCCCCAAGCTCACAAGGATTAACCAGTAGTAAGTACAGATAAATGAGAGGGATACAATAGGTTGATGACAAACTTAAAACCAATGTTATTATCTCAAATCTTAATATTGAATTCACCAATATGCTCTGACCTGTATATTATGAAATGGGACAGATTGTGAGAAATGAATAAAGAAGATTACTATAGCTGACTCCAAACTAGGTTGGAACTGACATGTAGTCTATTGATTGACCTACTCTATGAGGATGATAACAACCAAAGTCGTAGCCCCCTAGTTTAATAAGGAACAACAGAAGTCATACCTTGACAGATGAAAGAACAAACTTTGCGTGTTTTTCCTGAAATTCTGTAAGATCCTGCCGAACATTTGAGACTGTAGGAATATCAGAGATCACTGAATCATCTGCACACCGAAGACATACTTCAGTTAAAATGTTCCTTAAGACAATAGGCGACTGAAAGGAGATAAACAAGGGAAAGTGAGATTAAGCATAGAAGAATCATTAGGAATTGTAAGGTAAATTAAATTTTTGTTTTGATAGAATACTGCCATGAGAGCTAGCTCACATAGCCTGGTCCCAAGCCTAGATCAAGGAGGAGGAGTGTGGTATGTTAACCGTTACGTAAAACAAGTATATTTATGATAAATCCTCATAATAGCTTATTGAGTGAAATTAAATGGGTCCAAATAGAGTGTTCAGATATTAAGGATCCATATAGCTTACTCCAACTAGCTTGGGATGGAGGCATGATATTAGTAGTTGTTGATAAATGAAGGAAAATCACAATTTGGAACAAATTTTCTGCCAAATATTACAAATGGCCAGCTCTATAAATTATTGCATGAGATGAGAATCTCAAAAAGACATGTATCGAGTTTTATTTTCATAGAAATTGGTTTTTGCTATTAGAATTCAGGAAAAGAAAACAGGAAAGAGTTGCTTCCACATACACCTTTTCTTTAGCTAACTGCTAACGCTTAATTTTATCTAAATCCTCCCATACCTATCAAACTTTGCAGCTCCTATAAGAGGTGCAACCAACAGTGTCCAATACCCATGCTTTGGAATTGGCATGTTCCATATGCAAATTTTGCAGGGTGATTTATCCAAAAACAAGCACAATAACATTTATATAACTCATTACTTCCAAGAAGGATAAGGCTTATTAAGTGTAATGTATGACTGAACCATTTGAATATTAAGAAACTATACAAATGGAATGAGTAAATAAATAGAATATAAGCACAGTTAGGATTTTCTACTGGTAATAACATGCAATTGGTTGCCAAGACTAGTAAATGAAACAAGGTTGTGCATCTATTGTAGATCTAAGCTAGGTCATAGATGAACCAACTAGTGGATTTCAAGGTTATGCTATTTTACTACCACCTTTAAAAATTAATGATGACAATCTCACATGGTTCAAATGGTAACCCAACGATCAAATTATACGTCTTACCTCATGCTAGAGAGGAATATTAACAAAGCGTGTTTCTGAACATACTTGGTTTGGCTCTGTATAGTGTGTCATCATTATGCATGTGTAAATTATACATGCAGTAATGAAATAAACACAACGAATGTACGGGCTATTCAAAAGAAAAGTGATACTGTCAGTAATCTCAAATAAATGAAATGACTGCCGAATGTAGAGGTTACTCCATAACAATTTGTACATGTTCTTGTAGGTATAAACTCCTGTATAACACTAAACGATAAACCTAGTTTCTCTAGAGCTTCTCGTTGTTTCTTTGTTGTATGTCCATATTTACCATTGCCATAAAGCATTTCATATGTGCACAGTTATAGTTCCCCAAATAGCAAAATATAAAAATAAAAATGGTCTTCGCCATTTCCTACTATCAGAAAAATCAGATTGAAATTTTGACAAAAGCTAAATGTAATATCCTCAATTTGGTAAATCTCTTTAACATACATTCACTCCGAAATTGAAATACTATAGTTTTTCCAGTACAATACATGCACTGGTAACATGAAAATCAAGTAGACAGAGTAATTTACCTTCAAGTGGAAAATCCTGAAACGTATTAATGGTAATCCCCTTAACGAATTCTCTCAAGTCATCGGTAACTCCAAATTTCAGGAGATCGGCAGGCGTAGGTGCAGGCGATGCCGTTTGAGTCGTCGGAGATGGCGAAGAATCTACAATGTGAGAAAGCGCAGAAGAAGGAATTTGAAACTTGATCTGTTCAGCGCGTTTGAGAGCATCAACTTTGATCTGATCGGCTCGTTTAGAAGCTTCGGAAACAATAACATCGGCGCGTTTAGAAGCTTCAACAGCAATTTCTTTAGATCGTTTGGAAGCCTCAACGGCAATTTCTTTGGATCTCTTAGATGCCTCAGCAGCGAATTCTTTGGATCGTTTGGATGCTTCTAGAACAACGTCAGAGAGTTTTGAGGAACCAATGGTTAGGTCCTGTGAACGATTAGCGGCTTCTATAGTGAATTCATGGGTACGCTTTGCTGCTTCTTCAGCGAAACTCCGAGCTTTTTGCCAGAAATCCATGGAGATTTATGGACTTGTGAGTAAACAATTGACAAGTGAAATGGAGAGTTTTAAAGACGACGACTAAACAAGAGGAAGACGAGAAACAAATGAGAAGAGTGAAGAAAAAAAATTGTACTTCTTATGTATAAATTGTAATGCCAACAAAAACTATATATAAATACTACCCATTTTTTCGCAGCTATAACAAATATTTATTGGATATATATATATATATATATTTTATTTTATTTTTTGAAAATTCACAGGGATGTAATTTACTCCTAAATGATGAAATTTGTATGTTTTATCTAATAAAATTTTCTTGTTGGGGCGTCCTTAGTAAAGAACAAAGAGAAAGAATGACGAAATTAGTTAACAAAGAGGCCTCCGTAGCATAGTGGTATTGCGTTCGCTTCGTAAGCGAAAGGCCGCGAGTTCGATCCTCGCCGGGGGCTCTTTTTGATAAGATTTATATTATATTTACTGTTGTATTTTTTTGTAATAATATTTATACTTAATAAAGTATTCTACTATTGTTTAGAATTCAGAAAATCATTACGAACTTTGATTATTTAAGTAAATTCTTTTCTTTAACCACAATGTGACCATTTTGTTACCGATTCACATATTTCTATTTTTTTTATTTATTCACTTTTGACTTTTTACTTATTTTTTTTTATATTACATAACAAAAAAAATAAATGACTCTTTTATTTTGATTGTGGGTCGCGCGGCGGGGCGTTCTTTTTAGTTTTAAATAAAAATGCTAGGTAATTTGCGGTGCTACACGTGGTCATAACATTTAAGGTATAAATTTATCTTTTCACGTTATATTTGAGTATGAAAGAGTTTTTACTAAAAACTCAATTAAATAGATCAAAATTCAAATTTGATTTCATCTTATTATTCTAATCAATTTTATACTTTTTATCTTTTTTCTTTACTTATATTTTGAAAGATACTTAAGAATATAAGTTTATAATGTCAAAATAATAATTAAAAAAAGAATGAAATTCAATCGGTAATAATATGAAAAGTTGAAATAAATTGTAAGATGTATAAAATAATTTGATAAAATATGAATATTATAATGTCCAAACCATAAAAATGAACGTATGCAAATTATGTTAAATTTAAATTGTTAAGACAATTAGATTATCTAGCTAATTATATCTCTCATATGTAGAAATGAGACTTTGGTATGACCGAACATAACAATTAAGAATGGTACACAAAGTTAGTTCAGTTGTATTATAAATGTGGACCTATGCCATTGATTATGGATTGCTTCAGGCTATTTGTTTAACGTGTGTATATTTCTTTCTTTCCTAGCAAATTATGCATGATCAAAACACATCAAAGTTCTGCCTTCTTGCTCCAGGTGAGCTTCCCCTTTTTTCTTCGAGTCCGAAGTTTAAAGGGCAAAAAAAATTTCAAAAATTCTAAATGGGTATATCAATTTCTTTTCTAACCAAAAGGGTAAAATCGCTACTGATGCAGCGATTTTATTTTCAAAAATCGCTGACCTATCAGCAATTTTGTCCATATTCTTTTTCTTTTTTTAAAAAAATAAAATCGTTGCCAATGCAGCGTTTTTGGAAGATTTTTTTTAAAAAAAAAATTAAAATCACTGCAACAGAAGGGTTTTTATAAAAAAAAATTGAAAATCATTGTGTAGGTAGCGATTTTTATGGGCAATTTTTTTTTTGTAAAATCGTTGTGTCAGACAGCGATTTATGCACTTTTTTGAATGATTTGTTTTTTTCTTTAATTTCCTGCCAATTTTTTTTAAAAGTGATTTGTTTTTTTGAAATTTTCTGCCAATTATTTTTTTACAAAGATTTGTTTTTTATTTTAATTTTCTGCCAATTATTTTTAAAAAAATAATTAATTAACTAAAATAGTTACCTAGCATGGCACCAAAAAGAATTCTACAGAGTGACAGCAATTTTTCAAAAAAAGTGAAAATGAAATTCCCCTCTAAAATCGCTGCCTAGATAGCGATTTAAAAGTTTTTTTATGAAAATGTTGCATGGACAACGATTTTCTTGTAAAAGTGAAAAAAAAAGTTTGGACAAAATCGCTGATAAGTCAGCGATTTTATCCTTTTGGTTAAAAAAGAATTTGATGTACCCCTTTGATATTTTTGATAAATTTTTTTGCCCTTTAGGCTTCGGACTCTTTTTTCTTCTTCAATCCCATTTTTCTCTTTCACTTGGCTTTTTCTCTCTCATTGTTTTTCTTTGCTTTCTCATCATCTTCTTCTAAGTGTTTTGATTAAACTTCATTGAAACTTTCATTTTTATTTTGGTTTTGATTTTGGACCTTGTTGATAATATGCCTATCTATTTATTTCCGATTATTACTCTTTATTGTCATATGATGTTATTTGATCGAAATTAGAAAGCAGTGTATCTGATTTGACTAAATGTTAAAGTTCAAAATTAAATAATTTAATGGATTACGAATTAGGGAACAACCCTAAGTTGAGATTGAGGAAGTACTTTCTTCAACCTGATGATTTAGAATACAAGGTTTGATTTTTTTTCTTCAAGTTTTTATTTTCTAAACTGAAAAATAGAAGTGGATATTCGATGCAATTTGCTAATTCAAGTAGTTTAGGAAGAACATGTAGTGAAAGGATATGGGCTTTTAGAGACTCGGGCAGAAAGGAGAAATAGAAAGGGGTGGGCGGTTTTCAACGTTGATATTTGTAATGCACACAAGATGTTTGCAAAAATATCACAATTGAAAAATCAAAACTTTCTTTGTGTAATTCACAATTTTGCCAAGTTTTGTGTGGTCTGATTAGGATGGGGTTTATCCCCAAATTTTTCTGTTATTTTTTCTATGGGTTTCACAGTATGAAAAAACTGATGATATTAAAAGTATGATATCGTTTTTTACAAAAAAAATTAAAAAGGAAAATGCATCACATAGTTGGAACAAAGAGTACTACTTTATTTCTTCATACAACTGGTATTGTCTTCATATTTGTGTTGCTAAAGTCTTCTGTAATTATCTAAACTGAGCTACCAACTTTGACTGCCCTCTTTCAGGTTCATGCATCTGTACTTGTCATTACTGTTCACAAGTGTTTTGAACTTCTTGCACTATTGTAAGTGTCGATTTTTCGTTTTTACTGCAATTATATTCGACTAACTACTTTGCTCTGCCAGTTTTTTTAGTTGTTTTTAGTAAGAATTTGTCCAAAACTTCCACTTCTCTTCCCTTTACTTATAATAAACGCTTGACTTTTCTTTTGGATTGCCTCCACTATATAAAAGCTACCTACATGCCTAAGCTTTGAGGAGTCACGTCATTCTTGATCAAGTCGTGACTCTTTTTTGGGTATCAGTTGTGTATACATAAAAATGCATCGCCTACTTTATTAATTGGTGTTGTTATGTGTTGTTGGCTCACAATTTCTAAATGTCTATGCTCACATACTACTTATTATGTATCTCCTCTAAATAGACATTTGCTTCAATCGAATCCTCCCTGTATTAGACACTATTCTATGAAATGATTTACTGTTCTTCCACTTAATTTGTTATTATCATTTATCTCCCTTTACAAGCCTGGTAAATTTCTGAGAGCTATAATAACCTCTACATTACCAACCGACTCAAATTAGTGTTCTCTTTATTAGTATTTACATTTTATTGAGTTGAACAACTTTACCCAACAGAGCTAATAGCTGAAACCAATTTCTTATAGAAGTCTATAGGTCATTTTGTTTTATCAACAGAAAAAAAATTATTCAACAAAAATATGTTATACCAATCTAGAGTCTGATTGAAGTGATACTACATATTCTTTAGCTTTCAACTATTAAATATTTTCCAACTATTGACATTAAACTGTTAATTTCTATTCCATCTGTGTTGTTGTGACTACTATTCTCAAGTTTGTACGCTTTCCTGTTACTTCACTTCTACACTTCTGTAAGTTTCACTATTTTTTTTCCAATTCATTTATGCTATTGTGAGAAGTGCCAAAATTTTCATTTATAAACCCTAAATTTTAGACTAAATAAAATGGGAATTTTCCAACAATGGCTACTCACAGTTGGTATGACAAACCGTGGCAAGTCTAATGAGAAAATTTACTCAAAAAGAATTCTGGAAGTAAAGCACCGGAAGAGTTTAGTTTAATGTTCGTGTTGATTGTTGATATTATCTCAAAAACAAGGAGAAAATGGAAATGATAATATAGGCATTCGAATATTGTAGCTATAGTTTTATGAGATTGAATAAATTTGGTCAATTAGGCTAGAAAAGGCAAATAAGTGTGTAGTGTAAAAAGCTGATGCAGTATCTAAGTTTGCTCCATTTTAATGAACTTTGGACTTCGGAACCTCAAATATTAATTAGATTTGTTGTATAAGTTGCTCGGTTTACTGTTGAGTGATTTGAAGATTTGAGTCGAGAATTTTGAGGTTTTAAGTTTAAATTCTAATGAAAGCAAATATATTAAGTGATATATTCCATATTTATATGTTTTAGTTGATAGAGTTATTTGATAACTATCTTTGACTTAGAGGGTGCTAGGTGAACTTAGTCGAGGTAGTGAGGGTGTTATGTGAAATTAATCGAGGTACACACAAGTTAGAAATAGTAAAATATTGTGTAAGATTAATCGAGGTATGCATAAGCTAATCCAGATACCACATTATCAAAATAAATCTTGCCTTTTTAAAAAGGAGTCCTCCCCATCATAGTTGTACAAAATAGTAGAACTAAGTACCAAATAGCACCGGCTGATTGCCTAGAAAATAATATAAGGTTCAACTGCAGTAGACGTCTAAATCTCATCTATGGCATGACAAGTAGCAAAAGGACTACTTGAACACCCTGTGATACATTCCTTCATCATAAACTGTACAACAGTTCAATTTCAACTTGAGACTAACAAGACTAGCAGTATATGCAACAACGTACCCGATGTAATTCCACAAGTGTGATCTGAGGAGGGTAGTGTGTACACACAAACCTTACTCCCTACTTTGAAATTAAAGTGATTGTTTCCTATAGACCAACATCATAAGCACCAATTGGAATATGAAGGAAACATGCAACATACTTCACTACTAAAAAAAGGCCAAAAAGAGACCTAAAGAGACCGAAAAAGAGACCTCAACGCTAGGTCAGTAAAATGCAGGTCACTTTTTTACAGACACCTCATGAGGTCGCCAAACGGAGACCTCACGAGGTCACCAACAAATTATCTGATTTTTTACAAAAAAGAGACCTCATGAGGTCACTATTGTATTATTTAATTTAATTTTATATTTTTTATATAGAGACCTCATGAGGTCACAATTTTATTATATTATTTAATTTTATATTTTAATAAAGAGACCTCATTAGGTCGCTAAGATATTATTTAATTTTATTTTATATTATTTTAAAGTAGAGACCTCATGAGGTCTCTGTTCTGCATTTATTTTTGGAGACCTCGTGAGGTCTCCATAATGAAATTTACGAAAAATATAATGCAGAATAGAGACCTCATGAGGTCTCTTTTCTGCATTTATAAAATATAAAATGTTAATTAGAGACCTGATGAGGTCTCTATTATGAAGTAGCTGAAAAAATTAATACAAATTGGAGACCTCATGAGGTCTCTTTTCTGCATTTATAAAATAGAAAATGGTAATTAGAGACCTCATGAGGTCTCTATTATGAAATATCTGGAAAAATTAATGCAAAAAAGAGACCTCATGAGGTCTCTTTTTCTGGTAAAAAACTGGCAGAAAATTATTATTTCTGCGGCTTCTCATCACCTGTCATTTTAATTCAGTACCCAAATCAAACTCAAAGAGCTTCAAAAACTCAATTGAAGCAATACATTTACTAAATATTCTCTTATCAACTCAATTGCAACTCACTTCAACATAATTATATATTAAACAAAAACCATGATATCCATAAGTTATATAATACATTCCAACGTTATCATGTATTCACAAAACAAATAATTCCCATCACAAAATTATAAAGTTAACAAAATGATCCATAAGTTAACTATCACAAGTCTAAACTACACTAATGTGGTAGTGTGTTTGCCACATAATCATCACTTTCTTCATCACTTTCTTCATCACTACTAGTCTCATGAGTCATATTTCTTTGTTGACCATACATTGGATATTGAGTAGGTTGAGATTGAGGAGGTCGAGGAGGGAAAGTGACATCACCAGAACAAGGGGGAATCCCTCCTGAGGCAAGTAATGCATCGAATTGAGCCTTAAGACCCGCAAACTGTAATTCCAACCGCCTTTCCCTAGCCCGTGATTCTTCGGCTTGGCTAGATAGCTCAACAATCTTTTTCTCCATAGCCAAATTTTTCTTCATTGATTCATCATGATTTGAACTATTTAGGCCTTCAAACTCAGAAGAAAATTCACGAAAGGTTTTATGCGGCATTCCATATGCATACCCATATCTACTCGGCCCACAAGTCAAGTCTAACCAAACTCTCTCATCCTGTTCTTGAGTAAGTGGCATACCTCGATTTTCTTCCGGCAGAGTTTGTTGTAAATCCTCCAAAGCTTGAAGATATCGATTCTAAATTGAATGTTATCATATGAGAATATAAATTTAGAAAATAAGTAATTATTTTTTAAAATTAGAGGCTTACATAGGTCACTTCAGCTCGCGGTTCAACCCACACGTCTGGATCTTCAGGATTTTTCTTCTTTCTAATGTGTGTTGCCTTAAATGCCTCAGCTTGAGTTATCGGTCTTCCTAGTTCCTTTTCCTACATAAAATAATAAAGTTATAATCAAGAGTAATTAAATATTAATACATAAAATATATAAACACAAAGAAAAATGATACACACCAATTTCCTCCTCACACTTCCTTGACTTTGAGCCCCACTTGTGTGTAGAGAACCACCCTTAGTAGATGATCTTGCCTTTTTACCGATCTCACTCATCTGCTTAAATCTTGGATCATATTTCCAATGCACGAGTAATTTTGCCCAATCCTCCGGTAGAACCCAGCTAGGTTTGTTATTATCTCTACGAGCTTTATTAAACAAACTAGCAAGAGTATGCGTAGCTTTCTTGTGAAAGTTTGCACAAATTTTGGCCTCATGTTCCGGACGCCAAGCACATTTTTTCTACAATCAAAGCATAAATTATTTTATTTGATAAGTATTAATGAAGACAAGTATTTTAATAGTGTTAAACAAATAAATTTGAATATACCCTGAACTCCAAAAATATTTCTCTCTTGAGATTGCTAGGGAACTTGCCCCATGTAGGATAAGCATCTCTATAGAGTTCTTTGATTGTCTGAGAAATGATCCCCACAGCATCATCTGAATTGAAACTGTAATACAAAGTTTTAACATTTACAAGTTAAAACAAATAGAATTAAATCATATAATAATAAACATACCATATTTTTTTTAAAAAACTTACGTGTAGCCTTCAGGCTGAATGACAAGTCTATTATGCATGTCCCTCATGCCAACTTGTGTATTGTCATGACCAGGTGTATCTGACTGATTTGTGGTACGAGTGTTAGGCTCAGAACTATTACCTTGCAGAAACAGAATGTGGCGTGAATCCATCTGAACATAAACCCAATCTAATGTTACGTGGTTCAGCTGCAAATAGTGGATATGTTCTATCAAAATGCTTCCAAGCCTCTCCATCGGATGGATGACACATAACTCCAGGTGGTCTTCTATGTTCATGGTGCCATCTCATATGAGGAGCAGATCTATTAGACGCATACAACCTCTTTAACCTTGGTATAAGAGGTAAGTAATGCATTGTCTTAATAGGAACTTTCTTCCCAATAGCTGTCTGTTTATAACGACATTTTCCACAAAACTTACACGATTCTAGATTAATATCATCCTTATAGTATAACATGCAACCATTTTCACAACAATGAATTCTCATCGATGACATTCCTAACTTTGATACCAACCTCTTTGCCTTATAGAAATTATCAGGTATCTCTAGATTTGGGTCAACTAAATCATGAATAAGGTCAATCACAGAGTCCATTGCCCCTTGAGGAACACTCCAATCTGATTTGATACTTAATAATCTAACCGCAATAGACAACTGTGAGTGTGGACTCCCCTCATATAAAGGCCGACTAGCAGATTCCAATTGTTCAAAGAAAATTTTACATTCAACATTAGGAGCTTCTTCACCTTGATTAGCAAAATCAAAATCAGAATGCACACCAAAAGCATCTTGAACCATGTCATCAATTCTATAATTTTGTGCATTAGAATTCACATTGCTACTACTTTCACCAGGAACATAATGTTGGAATACATCAAAGTTATTATCAATTTCTCCATGACTAGTACACACAGTGTATTCTTTTTTAAACCCATTTCGATAGATATGAAGCTCAATAGCATCTGGTTTTTCATAATTCAAACATTGACATTTATTACAAGGACACTTAATCATACCACTACGTTGAAAAGGATCTAATGTCTTTGCATACTCCACAAAACCAATGACACCTTCTACAAATTCAGGTCTTAGCCCCATTCGACCAAAATTAGTCATATTATACATCCAACTACGATCCATCTACATAAGAATCATAAATTAAATTTGTCAAGCACTAACACAATAGTTACAAATTTAACTTATTAACCAACTTAACAAATTTCTAAGTCTAATTAGTCTAGTTTTAAATAAATTCTAATACTATAGTAACAAGTTTAACTTATTAACTAACTTAACAAATTTCTAAGTTTAATTAGTTTAGTTTAACTTAATACTAACACGATAGTTACAAACTTAACAAATAATTATTTCTAAAATTTAAAGCTAAGTGTCAACACTAGATGGACACAAATTGATTTTCAAAAGAAAATCAATTTTGTCATCAATAGGATCAACTAGTGTTGGTACTTATGCTTAACAAAAAATTATTTCTAAAATTTAAAGCTAAGTGTCAACACTAGATGGACACAAATTGATTTTCAAAAGAAAATCAATTTTGTCATCAATAGGATCAACTAGTGTTGGTACTTATGCTTAACAAATAATTATTTCTAAAATTTAAAGCTAAGTGTCAACACTAGATGGACACAAATTGATTTTCAAAAGAAAATCAATTTTGTCATCAATAGGATCAACTAGTGTTGGTACTTATGCTTAACAAATAATTATTTCTAAAATTTAAAGCTAAGTGTCAACACTAGATGGACACAAATTGATTTTCAAAAGAAAATCAATTTTGTCATCAATAGGATCAACTAGTGTTGGTACTTATGCTTAACAAATAATTATTTCTAAAATTTAAAGCTAAGTGTCAACACTAGATGGACACAAATTGATTTTCAAAAGAAAATCAATTTTGTCATCAATAGGATCAACTAGTGTTGGTACTTATGCTTAACAAATAATTATTTCTAAAATTTAAAGCTAAGTGTCAACACTAGATGGACACAAATTGATTTTCAAAAGAAAATCAATTTTGTCATCAATAGGATCAACTAGTGTTGGTACTTATGCTTAACAAATAATTATTTCTAAAATTTAAAGCTAAGTGTCAACACTAGATGGACACACATTGATTTTCAAAAGAAAATTAATTTTGTCATCAATAGGATCAACTAGTGTTGGTACTTATGCTTAACAAATAATTATTTCTAAAATTTAAAGCTAAGTGTCAACACTAGATGGACACAAATTGATTTTCAAAAGAAAATCAATTTTGTCATCAATAGGATCAACTAGTGTTGGTACTTATGCTTAAACAAATAATTTTGTGATATTTGGTTCTCATTTCTAGTATATTATGACTTATAATTATGTAGATTAATGTTAGGGATTGGGGAATTGTTGTTGATTGATGTTCACATCTCTATTATATGTATATCATTCTACATCTAACTATTATTATATGTATNTTTAAATAGCGACCTCATGAGGTCTCTTATTATTGACCTATTTTTGAGGTCTCCATTTCTAGGACTCTTTTTGGCCTTTTTTTAGTAGTGCTTGTGCATGACTCAGTATACAAGAAGTTCTTACTAAGTATTTGTAACCCCCAATCCCAAAATAACACATTCCACTCAGTACAAATAATTACAACAAATCCTTTAAGTTAAAGAAGCTAACATGAGTAGAATACTTGAGGCATTGTAGATATTGTGCAAGTGTAGATATTGAGTTTATGCTCGATTCATTTGTAGATTTCGTTGAATACGTATAATTTGTAGATTGTCGTTGTACTTCTTTCTAAGCAAAATGTGGTAGGTATTGTAATGGATTTTCTATTTGTAATTCCTATTTTATCCATGAATACTTATTTACATCTTCTGATCTATTCCATCCACCTGGTCTTGGTAATTGTAAATCTCACTTCTTTGTTTACACTTCTTTTGTCCTTTTTTTGTTGTTTCTTTTTTCTTTTTAAATTTAAAATGTATATTACATTTTCAGTAAAGTCAGCAGTTTAAGTTCTTTTCGCATCAGGGAGGCATTGGTGTTATCGTGCTGTTGCAAACAGATTCTACAAGCCATAATCTATATGCCAAATCACCAAGTCCGACCAACTCCTATGAAATTTTGGAACTTCAGTGAATTTGGAAACACATCTTTAGATTCATAGTTGTTTGACATTTATCCATTTTCTAAATATAACATAAGTTTCTCTTTTTGTTCTTTTTTAGGTGCATGATGCGGAGAAGTGGAAACTAAAAAACTATTGTGGTATTAATAGGAAAAGAGATGAGGCCAGTTTGATTAAGCATCAGGCAAAGACAACTTCATTGCCTAAGGTGACTGAAAGACTGCCTATCGACGAAGGTGATGTTCCCTGCACGAATGATCTACAAGGAGTCAATTAAAGCACGAGCTTCTCACACGATAACACAATACTATTCGCAGGTAAGTTTCGAAAGGTCTGTGAAATAATTGTAGGTACAACAACAAATAGAAATGAAAAGATATAAACAGTAGTAGTAGAATTATCATGTTGGAAACTGGCAAAATCCTTAAAACTGTGATTTGTGAACTCTGTGTTTGTTTTCTTTACTAAAGAAATTAGGATGAGAAGCTGAAATTGATTTTCTATTACTATATCAATTCTTTAATAGAGAAAGTGAATCACTGCAGTGTGAGTTGCAACATACATTGAGTGTGATATTAGTTGCTAAATAAACCTTTGTCTTGGTTTATCTACTCAATTTGACGAGATTTGAGTTGCTGAAGTTCCACATTCTAATGGGTTATTGAATATTGCTTTTGCAAATTTTATACATTTCTTTCAAAATCCTTCATTGTGCATGTTTAATTAAGAGAACGGCAAGAAAGTGAAAGTTGTAATTGTTAAATTCATTGGGAATATACATTGTAGCAAAGGCGCAACTAGAATTCTGACTCTTATGTTTTATGGTTGCTGAGGAAATAGATACCATGAGAATCCTTTAAGTTAAGATTGTTTATCCGTTAATATAAATGCGCCAATTTTTTCATTCCTTTTTTCCTTTCAAAAGTGACTTCTATTCCATTTGGTAAGGTCCTTGAATATTTTTGGTTTGATTATCTCTTGCTACAACACATCTAATTATTTGAAAAATTAGTACGCTTAGCTTCTCATACCATATGCATGTTTGTATTTTGATCCAAGATGACATTGCAAGTCATTTATTTTATTTTCTTTTTTTGCAGTTGTTCTTCAAAATTCTCATCTACAATGTCGATTATATGAAGACAGAAGCACTATCGCATACCTATTTGCAGACCAACCTTTTAGAATGTTACCTATAATTATTACATATATAAAATTTAATGTACAGATAATTTTGTTTTCCATCAATATTTTTTGGGGTTAAAATTGATCTTATTTCTTTATTTGTATGAACAAGTCAATGTTGAGTCCGTACTTGTCATTCTAGTTTTTATATATATGAAGGTAACATTTGAATGGTAAAGAATGTTACAATAGTTTTGGTCACTTCACAATAATAATGACCTCCTTAAACTTTTATATACTTTTTTCACCTTTTTACATTACATATTCCCTGTATCTCAAAATAAAATTTTGTGTTTATTTATCCTTTTATTTCAAAATAAATTGTATTTTACATCATAAAAAAACTTTAATGATGTTTCTTTTTCAATTTTATCCTTATTTAATTAAATTAGGTCAAAGAATTATATCTTTTTCAATATATATTAAAGATAATTTGATAAAAATAACTTACTTTATAGCTACTTCTCAAATTGAAAACAAAAATTGACTTACTACGAAAAGGTAAATATCATAAAATTGAAGAGTAGATAATATAATGAAATTGAATTTCTGTGTATAAAAGACAAGAACTTTTCATGTAATGAAAATCCAACAAACTAAAGTAAAAATATGGTGTAGTGTAGTTTTAGTAGTACTTAATACTTTTGTTCTATGTATGTAATTTAACTTTGAAATAAAGAAACTTTTAGATGCCTCTTTGACAGTTTAACTTATCTCAATAGTGATGCGAGAAAGACATTGAGAAGAATTAAGTCACACAGTTTCAAATGTGAAAAAAAAGAATAATTTTGAACAGAGTTTTATGAAATAAAAAATATTATGAATTCATATAGACAAAAATGGAGGAATATTTTAAAAAAATACAAATAGTTCTTTGTGCTTGTGTAATAATATTTATGTTAGTGTGATTAGCACCGACGTGAAGTCTCCATGGGAAAGGGACGAGGACGGGGTAAACCTCGAATGAAGATGCTAGCAGTGTTTGGGAGCTCAATTGGAAGCAAAAAAGCAGCGGCGACTAGTGATTCTGCAAAACTAGATCCATTAAAGACAATGGGATGTTGACGGGAAACTAGCGCAAAGAGCAAAACAAGTGCAAGAGTCAATGGAACAGTACCCAATCTCCCCAAAGGAGTCGAAAACATACAGATTTTGATAATAGACCAATTATTTTGAAACAATGGTTTGCTGATTTTGATTTCATTAAAGAGATCCTAATTACTGACAAGGGCGGACCCAGTAAGCCAGACGCGGGTGCTCGAGCACCCATTGATTTCCGAAATTTTTTGTATATATATATAGAAAATATGATACATATGTTATTATAATTTAAATGCGCACCCATAGAACAAAAGCAGCTGTGGGTGAGTTGGTTTAAACCTTTGTAATAAGAGGCGCGCGAAGCCACTGGCGAGGGTTCGAATCCCGCCAGTAGCATTTCTTTTTTTAAATTTTTTCCAGCGAATTTTACACCTGGAAGTGAGCACCTACAACCTTTAAATCCTGGATCCGCCACTGATTACTGAAATACCATTATGGGTTAGTTTTACCAATTTGCCTACGAATTGCTGTAGTTGCAACTCTCTAGCCGCATTGCTAGTGCTATTGGAAAACCTATATATACCTATGAGTGTAACACCAAACAAGCTAGAATATCATATGGAAGGATGTTGATTGAGAAAAATGTGACCAGACCTCTCCCACAAGTAATTATAGTGCATAATCCTATTTGTGCAGGAAGTATGGTTTGATTGAAAGCTCGAATTCTGCAAAAATTGCTTGAGAATAGGTCACGGCTGTGACGCCTATCCTCAAATAAGACAAGATGATGTTACCTCAGATTGTAGAGCCACAATTTGAGCAACCAAAAAGAAAGAAGAGGCCTAAAAAATGGCAACCAAAAGGTCAACCAGTGAAGGTAACAGAGTCATTACCTACTATAGTACCTAAAGACGCACTTGTAAATAATGGACAACAACAGAAGGGACTACATCAGGCAATTATTTCTTCATCGTCAAATGGGATACAACATGAAGATAAACTGACAAAGGGAAAGGTGCAGAGCTGGAGACGTATAGCATGGAGGAGTTCCCAAGGCTTGGAGTTACACCTATTTGAAATTTCTTTTGATGTTTTACAGATGGGAGAGAATAATCCGACTTCAACCTCACCCATCAGGATAGGTGGGACTCTTATAACCCAATGAATTGGGTATTTTGGAATGTGAGAGGAGAAAATAAGTGGGGTATAAGAGGAACAAGCTGAAAAACTATATCAAATCTAAACATATAAAGCTTGCAGGGTTAATGGAGACTAGAGTCAAGACACATAAAGCTAGTCAAGTAATACAAAATATTGTACCTAGATGGAGCTTTCTGATAGCTTCAGGATGCAATAAATGGAAGAATTTGGATAGTAACCTCCTGGATGTGATAGCCATTAGAAGTACATCTTAGTTTGTTCATTGTCAGGTCAAAATTAAAAGGGATGAGATGGAATGCATGTTAACAGTCATATACAGTTTTAACACAGTGGAGCAAAGAAGAAGCTTATGGAATGGCATTAAACAATTAGATACTAGTATTAATATGCCTTGGATTCTAGGGGGTGATTTTAGTACAGTTACATCACTTCAAAATAGGCTAATTGGAAATCCAGTAGTCATTTACAGAGACTAAAGATTTTAATGAATGCATTCAGGAAGCTTATCTCACAGAACTGCCATGGAAGGGATATTACTACACATTGTCTAGTAAACAACAAGGCACTGACAAAATTTATAGCAGAATAGATAAGTTATTTGGAAATGGGGAGTGGATGAGTAAATGGGGTCATGTCATCACTGAATATGATTGCCCAAATGTTTCAGACAATGCTCCTATGCTCTTGAACATTAATACAACCTCATGGAATATTAAAGTGCCATTCAGATTCTTCAATATTTGGGCATCACACAACAAATTCGACTCTATTGTAGCAAAAGGCTGGAAGAAAGGGAGAAGGGAAGAACACATGAGACAAGTTTTTTTCAAATTTGAAATCACTCAAACCTGATTTTAGAAAATTAAACAAAGAAGAATGTCATCATATCACTAAGAAGATTGAAACATGTAGATGTAATCTTCATGCTATCCAGGAGAAAATGAAAACTGACTCATCTGCTGAACTTGTGATTAAAGAGAAGGAGATCATACTTAACTTGGAGAAATGAGATCTTATTGAGGAGAGTGTAATGATGCAGAAGGCAAGAGTAGATTGGATCAAATTAGGAGATTCAAACACTAAATATTTTTCATCTGTTCTTAAGGAGATTCTCCTCAAAGGAAACAAATCGCTGAGTTAACATCTTTGACTGGTGCTAAATAGGAAGATGTTGCAGATATTAAGAAGGAGATCAGACTGTTCTACAAGGAACTTACGGGAAGTTCTGTTAGCTCTCTACCTGCAGTGAATAAGAAAATCATGAAAAAAAGACCATGACTTACTCATACACAACAACTTCTATTATGTAAGGAAGTCACAACACAAGAAATTGAGGAAGGACTTCAAGCAATTGGTTCAAATAAGGCTCTTGGTGTGGATGGATACAATGCTGGATTTTTCAAAAAATCTTGGCCCATAATCAAGCATGAAGTTGTGGCTGCGGTACAAGAGTTTTTCACAACAAGTATTATGCATAGACTAATCAATTGTACTGGTATCACTTTGGTTTCAAAAACTGCACAACAGTCACTGTGAAGAAGTATCGACCAATAGCATGTCGTAAAATATTGTACAAGATTATCTCCAATGTCTTAGCTACTAGACTACGACAAGTCATTTCAGATGTTATAAGTGATTCACAAGCTGGTTTCATACCTGGGAAGGAAAATTGCAGACAATATTATCTTAGCACATGAATTAGTACAAACATATAGGAGGAAACATACATCACCTAGGTGCATGCTCAAGATAGATCTTCAAAAGACTTATGATAGCATATAATGGGTGTATATTCAACAGGTTATGGAAGAGTTGGGGTTTCCTATGAAGTTTATGCCTTGGATCATGGAATGTGTCAATACAGTTAACTACTCGATTGTGGTTAATGGAGATTTTATAGAACCATTTGATGCTGCGAAAGGATTCAAGCAGGGTGATCTCATTTACCCATTATTATTTTTTATAGCCATGGAATATCTTAGTAGAAGTCTATGTGCATTGAAATTGAATAAGATTTTCAAATTCGACCCAAGTGTGCTAAACTGAATATCACACATCTGTGCTTTGCTGATGATCTACTGCTATTTGCAAGGGGTGATTTAGAATCAATCTCAACAATGAATAATTATTTTCAACAGTTCTCCTGTGCCTCAGGACTCATAGCTAATTTGGATAAAAGTTGTGCCTCAAAGAGATAAAGATGTTATCATACAGAACTTGGGATACAACATAGGAGAATTTCCATTCAAATACTTAGGGGTGCGCTTATCAGCTAGAAAGTTTACTCTACTCCCGTGGAAACCACTTATTGAAAAAAAAAGTGAAGAGAATTGCTTCTTGGACGACAAAAAAATTGTCTTATACAGGCAGAATTCAGTTGGTCCAGACTGTGATATTTGGTATACAATCTTACTAGGCTTAACTATTCTTGCTCTCCTCGAAGGTAGTAAAGACCATTGAGGCTTATTGCAGGAGCTATGTTTGGTCTGGAGTAAGTAGTATCGCCAAGAAAGCTCTAGTAGCTTAGGAAAAAAATTACAAGATAATAAAATTGCAAGATTATAATTGAAAATAAAATGAAGAAATTAATCTCTTCAGGCTGAGGCACGGATATCTCGCTCTCTTTAAGGAGATTCAAGCCCACTGCAGCAAATGTTTTCACCTGTCCAGCAGTAGTCCTCTTTGACTTGTCCCCTCCAGGATACAACAACCTTCACAAAGTATAACTCAACAACTCTGGACAAGAGTTGAGTCCAAAGCTCCACAAAAAAAAAACACCTCCCTTCAACTAATAAGAACTCTCTTTTAGAATAACTCTTTCACTCTTTGTTTTCTCTTGTGTTTTATGTGTGTACCAAACCAAATGAAGACCACCACTATTTATACTACAAGAAGTCTTCCTAGCAATGAATAGGAAGATAATGGAGGTAGTAAATAGTGAAGATAATGGCCTTAGGAGTTTCATAGGTTACAATAGGAGTTACATAGGTTACAATAGGAGTTACATATGTTACATAGGTTACAAAGAGTAATGGAGGAATTAAGAATGAAATAAAGTGATGGACAACCAATGCTATTGGATGATGTAGAAGTTATCCATTCCAATGTTTATTGGAATATTTTTATCTCACAATGAATTCAACCAATAAAGCCAAAAATAATGGCACTATATGGCTACCAAGTCAAAGATGAATAGCATGATTAAATTAGTAGTCTAAAACTCAAATGCCTACCAATGGTCATTCTTATAACTCCAAAATAAAGCAATTTAATATGTTAAATATTAATATTAAAATGCTAATAACCTAACATATATGTTTGCCTAAATTTGCAGGAGGGTTGAATATCGTGAATCTACATTTATGGAACAAAGCTTCTCAAACTAAAGTATTTTGGGATCTTACACATAAAGAAGATAAGTTGTGGATCAAGTGGATACAAGGAAAATATTGGAAGCTATGCCCATTCCAAGGAGCAACAAGAACAAGTTATGCCCATTCCATCTCAAGCATGTTGGATTACAAGGAAAATATTGGAAGCTAGGACTCCATGGAATCAAGTAGAACATTTGGTGAAAAAGCAACATGGTATTATAAAGCAAGTTTATCTTGGATTGATTGGGGAAAGGACTAGAGTGTCATGGAAATGCTTGATGTTTGCCAATTCTGCTAGGCCTAAAGCTATATTCACTATGTGGCTACTAATGCAGGCTAAACTTCTCAGAAAAGATAGGCTTGTTAAATGGGGTATTAATGTCGAGCCTTTGTGTATATTCTGCCAGCAAGAAAAGGAAACAAGATATGTTTGTCAAATGTCCATTTGCGAGGCAACTATGGAGTAGAATACTTGATTGGATGCAACGACAAGAGAACATTGGAGAAGATGGGATCAACATTATCAGTGGATACTTAAGAATGCCCGAGGAAAGACTCAAAAAGTCCAAAACTTTAAATTGGTATTTGCTGAAACTGTGCATGCCTTATGGATAGAAAGGAATGTCAAGATTTTTGAACAACAAGTTGTCGATAAGAGTAGATTGACTATAAATATTGTTTATGCTTGTAATATTAGAGCACTATTGGGGGCAAAGGATGTAGTACAATCATGGCTTGTAAAGTCTTAGTTTTTCTTGTAGAGATTGATGAGGAGTCTGGTAGACAACAGTTAGTTAAGATGATGCTATAAATTTAGACTAAGCTGACTGTGGTAGCTAGTTTGATTTGTAATTATGTTCGGATGATTAATGGAAAATATTAGTTACCTAAAAAAAAAAAAACCTTGCAATAATTAAATAAAGTAAAAAAATTCAAACTAAAGAAGTTATAAGGAGAAAACACAAACACACATATTTTTCATGCGGCCGTATAATAAGAAAATAGATAAAAATAAGAGTTTAGAATCAATACCCAATTTTTTTAGCTCTTGTCCGACAATCTCTTTGACAAATTAATCAATATTCAAAAGTCATCTTTATCGTGTCAAACTAAAGCATGATTTTGATAATATAATAATGCTACAAAGAACAATGAAATACAAAGAATAATTTGAGTTGGAATTTCATGAAACAAAAAAAATTGTGAATTTATATTATAGAAATGGAGAGATATCATATGTATCTTATAATTTAATAATTGGAGTCTATTAATATGAAAACTTAAAGATCATTAATTTAAGAGATAAGTGTCAAAAACACACCTAATATATTCACTTTTTTTAAGTTTCATATCTTAACTATTGAAAGTGTGAGTTTCATACCTAAACTATCACTTTTTAGTTTGAAAAACACACCTCAGTGGTGTGTGTAGTGCAACTCTCTTTTATATGGAAAAAACTTGACACATGAAATCCACATAGATAAAATATTTTATCTAGATAAAAATTAAATAATAAAAAATTAATATTAATTAAAGATTAAATATTACTATCCATATAAAAAATTAAATTATTTTTCTTATTTCACTCCACCACCGCCTCCACGTACCCCCCTCTCCCGCGACAACCCCATTTTTTAAAAAAAAAAATCATTTATAAAATATTTTTAAAATTTTCATATTTCATCCTCCCCCCTCCCCCCCCCCCCCCCCCNNCCCTCCCCCGATAGAAATCGATATTATTTTATTTAAAAAAAATCTATCCCATCCTATTTAATTTTCCGCTCCTATTTTTTTTTTTACGTTTTTCTTATTTTGTGTTAAATATGCATGTACACATACTAGTGTGGCCGAATATGACATAAACAACTAAAAAATTTATAAAAAGTCTTGTGGCGGCAAGTAAACAATATTTTCGATATGTATATCTAAACACTAGGAAAAAAATTGAAAGCGGAGGGTTAAGTGGGATGGGTAAAACTATATTTTTAAGAAAATAAAATAATATCTAAATTAGTATTTGATGAGGGGGAGGAGATGAAGTAAAAAATGAAATATTTTTATAAGAGAAATTTAAACAATATAAAAAACTTTAAAAAATGTTGTGGGATAAGAAAAATATTTTACATTTTATTTTATAAAGAAAATATTATTTTTTTATAATAGTTTTTTTTATTTTTAATTTTAACTAATACTAATGATTTATTTATTTTTTATCAAGGTTGAATATTTTGTCTATATGGAGTATGATGTGGAAATTCTTTAAAATAAAAGAGAGAGAGTGTATTACACATACCATGATGAGAGTGATATAAAAGAGAGATGTGTGTTTCTCAAACTAAAAAGTGATAGTTTAGGTGTGGAACTCAAACTTTCAATAGTTTAGGTATGAAACTCAAAAAAAGATATAGTTTAGATGTGTTTTTGACACTTATCTCTTAATTTAGTGATATTGTTAAGAATAGAGGTGTAATAGTTTTTTTTTTAAGTTATGGAGGTGAAACTTAAAAATTAAGTAAAAAAGAAAAAAACACAAATAAAGAGGATAAAAGAAATATATTAATATCATATAGATACAAATTTCTTGAATTGAATAAATAAAAAAGAAGAATAAAATAATTTTCTTAAAAAAAGGAAAAAACTATAAAATAAATAAATAAAACCATAAAATTTAACTATGGTGAATATTTTGTTGCCATTATTTTTAAAAATCAATTGAAAAGGTTAGTAATAATTGATGAAAATTGAGAAATATTATAGGAAAAGAGAATAATAACATTAATAACAAAATAAATTTAATATGACTATTGATGAAGATATAATTAAATATCATTATCTTTAATGTTCTTTAAATTTTAGGTGATTCTTTTTTTATTTATTTTTAAATTAGAAAAATATCAAAAAAATCACAAAAAAAAAGAAGATAAAATAGGATTGAAGCCCTTAGAGAGCGTCACATCACCATTAAATTGGGTAGATGCACATGATTAGGACAGGTGTCCATCCATTAGTGTGAAGGATATGAATGCTCCACTTTTTGGATGGCAAATACTCTGATGTTTCAATAGTATAACAAAGGGTATACATGTATCATTTTTGATAGTTTGGGCTGTATATTTATCCTTTTTTCCTTCTTAAATTTTCTTACCAAAAAATGAAATAAGAATAAAAAACTCAAATAATTGTAAGCAAATGAATATATAAGGGAGATGCTTAAAACTAAATTAATCATTGAATCAAATAAGCAAACTAAAAAATTCACGCGTGAAAAAGATCAATTATTGCTTGAATTTTACTAGAAGGATAAAAATATCCCTAAATAGATTACTTTTTAAGAAAAATGAAAAAATAAATTTAACATTTACTACTTTCATTAAGTGAAAATGATATATCTAAACTAGTTGTGTAATCATAAACGTATATGTGCTTCACTTTTATAACATCGAATATATCAACTCTAAATTGTAAAGTTGAGGTGCATATTAAGTCATTTCGCCCTTTTCTCTTTTACTAAGGTTAAAAAGAGAATTTCAAAATCAAATTTTGGATGGAGAGAGTAACAATTATCCACATGAAAATAATTTTATTGTTATAAAATATTATGGTATGGATGTCCACTACACCAAAAAGTTACTATCACTAATTATCTCCATTACTCCCCTCAATGTGTAGATAACCTCTACCTAATGATCATCATTCTTGTAACCTTACACCTTTATAACATCCTTCATTATCTTCATTATTAATGTCATATTTATGATTAATTTTTGATATGTCTATATAACACTATAAATAGATGCATAACGATTCATATTATAACTACTTGAATACTGAAAGAAAAAGGAAGAAACTCTCATATCTTATCTCTCTATTTCAATTGCTTTCATCTTCTATATTTCTTATTTTATTTTACTTAAATTAACAACATTTATACATTTATATTTGTTTATTATTGTTGAAACTTGGAAGTTGAAACCAAGTAAAGGAACATTTGAAGTAAAAGACTTTTGCAATATCACTCTTGTTTGGGACAATAATATGACAATACAATAAAAGAAGAAGAGAAACTAACATGAATAATCTCTTATCAAATTAATAATCAACAAATACAGATTTTTATATGTTAATACATAATTTACATAAAATATAGATTTTTGGATACAAACTAGTGCATATCTTTTATACATTTGACTAGCGAATTAAATTATTTTTGACAGACTGACCAATTATGTAACTTGCCAAAAAAAAAAATAACATATCTCTATCACAATAAAAAAAAAGAGAAAATTATGTGAAATGATAAACGTTACTAGTTTATTATTCACTATGGTTATAGTTCCAATTAATTACTGTGTGTGGTTATAGTTTAAAATATGGAAAAATTTTCAAAACAACAATATTTTAGTCTTTAGATGGACTCCTTAGCAATAGTTTCACTAGTTATTAAAAATGACAATATTTATTTTGTTAAAAGATAAGTTATGTATTTATTATTGATTAATGTGAAAGAATACAATTAATTAATAAAATAGTATACATACATTTAGAACAAAAAAGAAGAAGTAATTTAACAAAAAATATATTGTATTCCACATCATTTCCACAAAATAATATTTGGTACTACAAAAATTGCATCTAAATAAAGATTATGTTGTATTCCACATATCAACTGCAAAAATATTATTATGAACTATTAACTTTGTATTCACTTTCAAGGATAAATACAATTTGATGATATAAATACAAAATTAATAGGCATATAAATAGAAGAAATACATAAATATGTTGTATCCCACATAACCCCAACAAAATTAATATGAAATACAAAAGTTGTAAACAATTCGTAGTACGAAAACAAAATGAATATAACATTACATATTTTGATGGAATACAGTTAGAATGAATACAAAATTTATGTAAAAAACCAACGAAAAATATGTGATAAATATATTGTAATTTAGTTATAAGTTGTATTTAGACATAAGTATTTTTTAGAAAAGGAATACTTATCATATTTTAAGATTATTTAAATTTAAAAGAAAACAAGAGAATACATATACACATAAAGACGAAGAGCTTATAATTTCCTTTTCTTTTTATTATTTTGTGTCCTTGCTCTTGATGATGTTTATATTTTGTAACTGATGAAGGTTTTTCATACAAATAAGGTCATGTATATTCTTAGATCTTCTATCTTCCGTCTTTCTAGCCGTCCGTCCTACATTATCGACTTGTCCTAGAGTAATACAAAGATCAAACGACATAAATTGCTAAAAAATCTATCATTACATGATATACTTCTTGGAGTCCTCTTTGAGTCCGCTAATAGAGAGGATTTTTGAGTTAACCCTAATAGAAAATAGAGGATCTACTAAGCAATTATACAAACAAATATATTCAAAGCTTTAAGCTTATGCAAATCAGTAAGATACATAAAAATTGAAAAAAGATACATACATAAAATTAATAAGATTGTTGTGAATATTTTTTGGGAGATTATTATCAACTTCTGAAAATAATAGAAAAAAGTTCACATAAAAAGAGAGACAACATTTGTTTGGGAAAGGTATTGTTGCAAAATGTGGGCTTTAATGGAGGAAAATAAGAAATTAGAATTGGATACATTTAATTTGTTATAAAACTAAAATATTGACCTTTTTAATAATTATTTTAAAATTTTATTGTTTTAAATAAATATGTTAACGATTTTGACTACTTAACTAATTTTCCCTTAATAATTTTTTATTAATTTGGGACCCACAAATGAGTGGTATAATAAAAGAAAAAGAGTTTTTTCGTTATTTGAATACTCATTTATATAAATCTAATTTTATCTCTCCTTTCTCTATTCTTTAATTTTATCTTAATATCATGCATACACATTGATTTTGAATTTCAAAATCTACTTTCTTCCTCCTAATCATGGTATCATAATTCAAGATAATTGCCAAAACGTGTTTCAACTCTCTTATTGTTTTTCGTTTGTATACGTTTGATGATTGTCTTTTTTTTTTCTCAAAAATCTTTCTTCACTCTTCAAATTTTCAGAATTTTTCATTAAAAAATGGATGAAGGAATTCCATCCAAGAGGGTTACTAGAGGTATTACTATTGCATGTCAAATTTGTTGATAATCCATAATCGTTCTCGTTGATCTAACTCAAGCATTCTAAGATATTGCAAGATCTATTGTTAAATCTAGATTGAATGAAGAAACTAGATCCTTGGATCCAAGCACTGAAATGAGACAATTAAGATGCAACAAATTTTATTTTTTTACAAACAAAACATAGACACGGAAAAGTTTTTAGGAAAAAAGTTTGATGGTGAACTAGGGATGAATAAATGGTATATGTATTTGTCATTTTTATTGTATATTTTCATATATAATATACAAAAAAGTTGTCAATTGTATATATACAAATAGTTGTCTAACATTTATCATTTGTATATCTTATATAATTGAATCTGTTAATAATATTTTAGCATTTATTATTTGTATATATTAACATACAAATAAACAATTGTATATTATAGAGAAAATGGTCTAAAATCCCCCAATCTATATCTAAAATCCCAACTACATACTCCAACTTCACGGGTGTCCTATTACCCACCTGAACTATATTATTCTCTATTTTCTACACACCTAACTGTTGACCTCAACACTTAAACCAAATAAATCGTCCTATGTGATTCAACGTGTTGGGTCCCCCTCATTGAAACTTTCTTTTCTTATATTTCTCCCATTCCCCCCCCCCCCC
>NC_028648.1:49228107-49271295 GCF_001406875.1 Solanum pennellii | reverse complement strand
CACTCCCCCCCCCCCCCCATTTCCCTCCTAAATCGTAAAAGAACAAAGAAAATTCAAAATTCCTCTTTTCTCATGTTCATCTCCTTCTCCATTTCTGGTAATCATCAAACGATTTCGCTGTGTATTGTCAATTTCATTTCGTAGTTTATCAACTAATTTTGTAAAAGGTTAGTTCTTCATCCCTTAATTTCGAGTTTGTGATTTATCTCCTAGGATTTCTATTAATTCATAAAATTAAGAGCAATATTGTGTGAAATCTTATGTGTGGCTTACGATTGTAGTGTTAGGTGTTCATTTAAACCTGACTATACCACGTTTTTCATGAAATTTGGTTTTTCCTTTCTCATCTGAGTCGCGTAATTTTGTATTCTGTTCATCTTAGTATTATGTTCATCGAGTGTTGTATTTATGTTCTTCTTAGTATTATGTTCATAGAGAAGGTGCTAGTTTGTTATTGTGTTGTATTTATGTTCATAGATTATGTTCACAGAGAAGCTGAATACTGTGTTATATTTTATTCGTTTGCTACTGTGTTGTATACTGTTCGTTTTTTAAGTACTGTTCTATTTTTTGGATTGCCCTCAGATTAGAGTATGTCTATAATTACAACTCTGTTTTTAATTCCCTTCAGGTAAGATGAGTGGGATTACTTTGATTACTCTAAGGTGGTACCATAGTGGGGTGTTAGATTTAAGTAGTGGGGAACCAATATATAATGATGGAAAAGTTAAAGAACTTTTGGATTTTGATATAGATAAAATGTCATATTATGAGTTGAAAAAATATATTAGAGAATTGGGATATAATACAACTTGCACCTTTAGTATTAAAGTATCTAACTATGGCATTTTTCTAGATGTTGAAAATGATAAGGATACTTTAGACATGATGTTTTCCTTAAAAGATGGGGATGAAGTGGAGGTATTTGTTAGGCTTTTGGTTGATGAGGCAATTGTGGGGCCCATGTTATTAGAAAATGATAGTCATGTGGATATGGAAGAATCTGGTGCAGCTTTTAATACAAGACCTAGTGAAAGTGAAAACTTTAACTTTGGGGTAGGTGAAGACTATTGAAATAGTGAGGACCATGTTTCTACTTTTTCAACCTCACATCTTTTCACTATCAAACCTCCTTTTACTACCACACCTCCTTTCAATACTGCTACTGTAGATGGTGCTCCTGATGATGAAATAGATGTTGGTCCTCTGGACCTGATTTCTCAAAAGAACAAGTAGAGGGTTATGATTATTCAACTGAGGATAATATTGAGTCTGAAGCTGAATTAGTTGGAGATAATGATGAGGAAGAGTATGTTAGTGATGTGCATGAGAAGGTTAGTGAGTTGAGGGCTGAAAAGAGACATTTTCCAATGAGGAAAAGAAGGGAAGGAGTAGCATAATGAAGAGGTACCACTAGGTGAAGCTGGACCAGATCTAGATTTTGATGAAACTGAAACAGGTAAAGTAAGTCATGAAGGAAGGCTAGGAGGTGATGAGTCTTACTGTGCAAGTTCTGATGAGTTTAGTTTTGATTTAGAGGAAGATGAGTGTTATAATGATGATTAACATGAATTTGGTAGATCAAGAAGGGTAAAGTTATCAAGAAAGAGGAGTTCAAAACCTCAAAAACTCATTCATGATCCTACTGCAAAGAAAGTTATGTGGCAGTTGGACATGGTGTTTAAAGATGTGAAGGAATTTAGACAAGCAGTAACTAAATATGCAGTTAGAAGGAGGGTTCAAGCGGAGAAGTGAGTGAATGAGCCAAAGAAAGTTATAATTAGATGCAAAGATAGTTGTCCATGGCTTTTGTATGGATGTCTTGACAAGAAAACAAATAATTTTATGATAAAGACTTAAAATCCAAAGTACTTGTAACAAGACAACTATAGATTACTTGTGCAACGCAAAGTTTTTATCTGAAGCCTTTAGAGAAAGAATAACTGAGAAACCAAACATAAGAGTC
The DNA here is from genome assembly GCF_001406875.1 of Solanum pennellii. Classification (NCBI taxonomy): domain Eukaryota; kingdom Viridiplantae; phylum Streptophyta; class Magnoliopsida; order Solanales; family Solanaceae; genus Solanum; species Solanum pennellii. The sequence goes on along the minus strand of NC_028648.1, from coordinate 49,269,329 downwards.
TTCAAGTTGCAGAGAGTTGATTCGAAAAAAGTTTAAACTTCATGTTGGCATGTCTACTGTGAGAAGAACAAGAGCTAAAATGGTGAAGATATAATGGGTGATCATGTTGTGGAATTTGGAAGAGTACTTGATTACAAGGATAAATTGTTGAGGACCAATACAGGGATCAGTTGTGTTGTAAAAGTTGGTGAACCTGACGCAGAAGACAAATCAATATTTCAAAGTTTTTACATTTGTGTTGATGCTTTAAAAAAGGCATGGATACATTGTACAAAATGCATAGTCTTAGATGGTTGTTTCCTTAAAGGGGTTTGTGAAGGCCAACTGTTAGTTGTTGTGGCCAGGGATGGTAACAATTAGATGCTGCCACTTGCTTGGGCAGTAGTTGAAAAGGAGAACAAACACACATGGACCATATTTGTCAAGTGCATAAGGGATGATTTGGGACTTGGAGATGCTGAAGGTCTCACCTTGATTACAGGATGATTTGGGACTTGGAGATGGTGAAGGTCTCACCTTGATTACAGACATGCAAAAGATATGTGACTTATATTTTGTAATTTTCAACTTATATATGAATGTGACCTAATCATCATCTATTGCAAGGAATCAGTAGAAATTACAAATATACTACCTAAGTGTGAACATAGAATGTGTGCTAGGAACATATTAGCTAATTAGGCTATGAATTGGAAGGATCTTCAAAGAAGACAACAATTTTGGAAGATAGCTAAGAGTACATTTGAGTCTCAATTGTGGAACAATATAGAGCAGATGAAGCTGTTAGGTCCAAAAAAAATGATGGAAAATTTAATGTATTACAACATTAATTTTTGGTGCAAAGTTTACTTCAATACTTAAGAAAAGTGTGACTCTGTAAATAACATGTCTGAGTGTTTTAATTTACGGATCCTGTCTGCTAGACACAAGACCATCATACTATGCTTGAAGAAATAAGAGTGAAGATGATGATAAGAATATGCAGTTTAGGGGAGTTCCTAGTACTTGGAAATGTAATTTCTCTTTAATGGCTCTGAAGGTTTTAGATGAGAACATTAGTAGGTGTATGGACTATACCATTGAATTTAATGGAGCTGCTAGATTTGAAGTGAAAGAAGGCTTTGTTAACAGAAAGTGGATAATTCTAGGAGAACCTGTAAATGTAGGGTGTGGTACTTAAGAGGCATACCATGTGCACATGTTATGGCTGCATTATACTTTAAAAAGTTTTTTCTTTATGACAATATAGACAACTGCTACAGTAAGGAAACTTACTTGAGGACTTATGCTATTGAACCACTCATAAACATGGAGATGTGGCCAGTTTCTACAAACCCTACTATTGAGCCACCAGAAATACAAACATGCCTGGTAGGCCACCTAATGTTAGAAGGAAAGAAGCTAGAGAAACTAAGAAATCTGGAAAGCTTCCTAGGACTGGACTTGCAATGACATGCAGTATATGTGGTGTTAGAGGCCATAACAAGAGAGGGTTTTCTCAAAGATAAAGTGTAGAATCATTAACAAGACAAAGTGCACCATCAGCTACTGCATCAGTAAGGGCAGAACCAACAGGTTTAGGCAGGGGAAAAGGCAAACCGAAGGTAATATTTGAACTTTTTTAGCTTTTCTTACTTTATGACTTAATTTTTCTCTTATATGTATAGAAAATAGCATCAACACCATCATATAGGTAAGCCTCCAGTAAAAAAGGAAAGAGGAAGACCAAAAAAACCATCATTAGTAGCACCTTGTGCACTTTCCCTACTCACAACACCTACTAATTTTCTTGCATCCTCTTCTACTCCTCCTACTTATCATGCATCATCTTCAATAGCTGGTGCTACTAAAAGAGGTAGAGGTAGGGGCAGGAGAAACACATCTCTAGATTCAAAAAGTGAAGAGTCAGGGAATGAGTATGTTCTAAGTTGCAAATGGCTTCAAAGTCATGAATGTGAGTCTTTGATTTATGTTAACAGCTTAAACATTTAATTATAATTCTAATTTTGTTTAATTAAACATTTTTAATATTGATATAGTCATAATTTTACTATAGTCTGGCATGCCAAGTAGTAAGATCTATACTAGATAAGTAAGAGTGACAAGATCGATCATCTGATGCAACTGGTGACATTGGTTATACACCAAGTAATTCAAATAAGCTAAAATGGAATGGTAAAACAACAATCTCAACAAGCAAGCTTCATAATCTTAGAGCGAAGCAAAGAAAGAAGAAAACCAGTTCAAGTCAAAATGACACTTCTTCATAGTCAAAGATGTCATGAAAATTGTAATGATGTTGATGTATTTAAGCACTTTTAAGTTAATGACCTGTTATTTTGGATTTTTGCTGGTAAATTTTGCCTTATGTGAGGCCTTATGAAAACGAGTTTATTTTGGTACATTCTGCCATGTATGAGGCGTTATTTTGGTAAATTTTTCCTTATGTGAGACCTTATGAATGAATGGTGATGTTGTGTTTTAAAATGGTTGTTGTGTTGTCTATCGAACTGTATTGGCTATTCAGGTGTGCTTACATATATTGTGTTGGTTATGTGTTTTACAAATGGTGTTGTGTTGTCTATGCTGAAGTATGAATAGATGACTATATTCTTGGTTGTTGGTTGTTGATGAAGTGTTGCATATTAATTGAAACTTCAATTGACATGATAGATAAAAAATGACACACATACATTGACAATTTTAATTAAACATAACAACAACAAATCAAAGAGAAGTCCAAATATGCAGAACTTGAACTACTGATTGTTGATGAACATAGCAACAACAGAAAGCAAAATACACAAAAGTATCTTCCTATTGAACCTGCACCATTTCAACATTCTATTGAGTCTCCTCTCCAACAACAAATTAGAGTTCCTTAAGTTGTCAGTATGAACCTGCCTAATACATAATCTTGCTCCAACTCATTGATTTTGTTCACCAATCTTGGAAGGATAAAACTTGATCTTGGATCCAATTCTTCTTTGTCCCTCCATAAAAAAAATTGTAATTTTTAGACTGAAAATGATCCAAAATAGTACATTAGCATCGCTGAAATAAAGTGTAGCAAGAATACAAGAGAAAAAAACACACACACCATAGCATGGGCAAGACCTAAATCTTCCCAAATTTAATTTCAATCAAGTAGTTTGCAAATTCAATAAAATTGTTTGTTTGCATCTCACTATAGCGTTGAGCATTGGGTCTGATTCATCCATACAAAGCCTATTCAAGTTTTCATTTGACATTTTTGATGAATTTCAAGAAAATTCAAAATTCTAATTAGAGACCTAAATAAGAAATTAGAGAAGATTACAAACCTATAATTCAAGATTTTAAGTAAAAATAAACATTAACAACTAAATCCTACTTAATTTTGAGAAGAAATCATGAATGTTTAACAAAAGAAACAAGGATTAATGTTGGGAAAGAAGAAACAATGGGTTATTTAAAGGTGGGCAAGATGACCGTTGGAGAAGGAGGAATTTTTCGTCAAATTTCTGCTTTTAACGCGCCTAGAGGCTGTGAAAACACCTCCTATGATAGGTTAACGCTTAAATGTGTAGAAAATAGAGAAATATATAGTTCAAGTGGGTAATGGGACATCCGTGAAGTTGGAGTTTGTAGTTGGGATTACGGATATAGGTTTGAGAATTTTAGACCATTTTCTCTGTATTTTACAAAAAAGTTGTCAATTGTCTATTTACAAATAGTTGTCTAGCATTTATCATTTGTATATCTTATATAATTGAATTTGTTAATAATTTTTTGCATTTATTATTTGTATATATTATACGATTGAAGTTGTTAATGGTATTTATATACATCTTAGTTTGTATATCAATTGATATATGTTATATGTTATTTGTCGTTTTTTAGAAATAATATATAATTACTTATTTGTATATATGCACCAGTCGTATATATACCAAAAAATTTCATGCATTTATCGTATGCATATCTTATATGATTGTATGTGCTCATGATAATTATATACATTTTGATTTGTATATTTTAGAGTTCATGATTTGAAATTATCTTTTTTTTTTCAAATGAATAATTAGAAAGGAAGAATTAAATCGAATTATTAGTTTCAAATTGAAAAATATTTGTTGTTGTATAAAATTTGATTGTTAAACCCAGTAAAAATAAAATAAAATCTGAATTTTAAGGGATAATTTTAGGAAAAATTAGCAAACTAGTCAAAATCAACAACTTAATTAGTAAAAAACTCAGTACTTTAAAAATATTAGTTAAAATGTCAAAAATGTGATTATTTTGAAAAAGAATATGTATCCTAATTGAACTCCTATTTTATCTCCTAAAAATTTATTTATTTACATTCCCATGTATATCCATCGTTCACGTTTTCCAAATTATTTTTATTTAATAAATTAAAATTTGCAAATCCATTGTTCACGTTTTCCCGTATCTCTCTTTTTCATATTATCCCATAAGTAAAAAAAGTTAAAATTCTCTCTCCATATTTTTCTGTTCATATTCCTTTTTTTAAATTTATTTTCTGATTTTATTGTTGTTTAAATCATTCTTTTTTGGTGAAAGTAGGATAATTCTCGTTTACAACTATAAAACACTCTTCAATGATAATTCTAAGAGACTTACTAGAGGTATTCATCCTAGTGAAATGAATTCTAGTGATTTTCCATCATTTAATCTATGTATTACTCAAAAAATAGCGGATATTGTAGGATCCACTTCTAAAATGAGGGAAGAGAGATGACAAGAACAAAGTATTCATCAAATTCAGATTGAAAACGTAACTCGTAGGGTACAAGAAAATGACGGAGAAGGCCAAATTGTTGATGAAGAGGTATTTAAAATTTTTGCACATTTAGATATTTGCATGTTGAGTTGAAGTTAAAGAACAATTTGTTCAAGAATGTGTATTTAATATATTTGTAGATTTATTGTTATGTACATTGTGTAATATTTGTTAATTTGCATTTTGTATTTCAGTTGCTATTTTATTATTATATTTTTGGGTCAGTTTTTGTTAAATTTGATAACTGTATCATATTTTATTCATTCCTTTATATTTTTTCACATTTGTAGATATTCAATAATTTATGAATGCATTTTACATGACTATGGTATTTCAGATTTTATTAATGAACTTTTGTTGGATTTGTGTTGTATGCTATGGAATTTCTATGTATTTGTGTTATATGATTATTGTTAATGAATTTATTTTGGGTGATTTTGAATGCAGATGTGTTTATACTAATTGTACTTTGTGTGAGCCTTGTTTGTATCCGTAAAGTAAATATACACATTGTAATGCTATTTGTATTTTTCCAAAGTAAATACATATTAGTTGTATTCAGTGATACTTATTGTATTTTGGAGATGCGTGTATTCTTATTGTATTCACACTAAAACAAAACTTCCCAAGTCATTAATAAAGTCAGGAATAGAGTTGTTAACAAAGTCAGGATGTATTCACAATTGTACTTGCATCATGTTATGAAGAAAACTTTATCAAATAATAAATTTATGTATTCGCAATTTCACTTGCCGAACAAACCAATAATGTTTCATATTTCGATGAAGTCTGCCAACATATATGTATTGTTTTTGTGGGTTATAACTGTCTAGAAATTCAGTGTATGCTTACATACATCATTTTCTCAGGGTACTGCATTTGCATGCAAAGATCTACCCCAGATTGAACCCCACATTCACTATTTTGTTAATCGTAAAATTAGAACTCAAATTTCTGATCATCTTACAGTGCAACAATATAAAATGTTTTGCGAGAACACATGTTTCAGTCATTATATGAGAATTAGAAATTGTGCTGATCAAGGACAATTCACAGGTATTGTATGTCACTGGAATTAGAATGTAGTACTCGGCAGACTTTTGTTATCCGAGTTAATGGTACTATCTTAAAGTTTACGTTAAGGACATTGATTAGTAGGTTAAATTGTGTTGGTGCCATAGATGATTGTAAGTTTGACACTGAAGAACCTAATAGGTTGATTTTACAATACTTTGGTGGGTAAGGAACTTATCCGTAAATCAAACTTAATATATAGATTCACAAAAAAAGTTTGGGGTGACAGTGATGACGATGCTCTTAAGTTCGTCATATTGTATTTCATTCATCCATATGTATATTCCAGCGAAAAGGCATCAAAGATAATTCCTAGAATTCACTTTGATTTAGTTGAGAGTGGTCGATCCATTCAATATCCTTGGGGTATAAAGGCATTTCATTGGTTGCTAAAGAGTATCAACAAGACGATCAAGCCTCATGACCAATTTTCCAGAATACGTGGTATGCCAATTGTACTTTAAATATGGATTTACGAGTGCAGTCGTAAGGTTGACTTGAAGTTTGCCCTGAAAATTGATGATAGTCAACTGGAAAGCAACAGGAGAAAATCCTCGTTACAAAAACTTGATGAGTAACATATTCAATGATGATAACAGAGAGGTATTCACTGTATTATGTATTCAGTTTGTCCTCACAAAGTATTTTTTATGTGAATGTTTCATTAACTATCGTTTAAATTGTTGTTTTTTAGATTAAATGGAAAAATATTGTTCCTTCTCCAAGGGAACTTGATGTTTTACAATTGTCACCAGAGGGTGTTGGATACATGAACCAAGGTGTTAATGGTGACTCAACAGATGATGATCTGGGTGATGTTGATATCATTTACCCTTTAGATGATGATTTCAATGAAATCTGTCAACATTTATGTATTCTAAACAAATATTGAAATTGTATTCATAACAATCACTTAGCAAAATACATATCAGTCATCATATCCATTTCGATAAAAGTTCACATCTTTTTGTATCCAAGTAATATCACTTACTGAATAAATAACAATCATCATGTTATGAACAAAACTGCATCATAGTAATATATATTATGTATTCACAATAGTAATTCTTCATATTTCAAACAAGTCCCTTAACATATACGTAGACAAAATAAATATTGAAATTATATCTATTTTAGAACAAACGCTTACAACATACATTACATTGATCATATTTATTTCGTTAAGGAATACAACTTATTCAAATAGTCATACGTTATCCATAGTTCATACAATTTACAACCAAAACAGAATACAGACGAAAACAAAAAACGGATGGAAACAGACTACTTGTTTACAATTATACGAAGCCTGAATACTACGCTTTACAATTATTTTCAATTACACTTTCAATTTTTTCCGTACTATATCAATTTCAAATATACGAAAAGAGAATACGATTACCAATTATATCAATTATAAACAATTAGAAAAGGGATAAGGAATAAGCAATTACCTCGTCAAATTTTTATGAAAATCTTGAAAATCAGAAGTTGAGAGAATTATCAGATTTTGGGAGTGTCGGTTGATTTTTTAATTTTTTGTAACTGATGAGAGTTTTAAGCAATGGGTCTCTTAAATAACAAAATAATGACATTTTTTAAAAAAATCGTAATTTTATAGCTTGAAGAGTCTATTTCGGTAAGAAATTATAAGGATATACACTTAGCATGAATCGTGAAATATTTTCCTTTTTAAAACTGATTTTATCACGTCAATTAAGGAATTAGGTAACAATTATATTTTTGTTACCGTATTTAGCGCAATTATTATTTTTTCGTAAAAATTTAAAACAAAAAAATGAGATCTACAAAATTAATGTTCCATAACAAACTAAATTATACCCGTAGAGCGTAGTTACATAAACTTTGGCTATGGAACATTATTTGCTTAAATGTATTTGCCATATATGAAATTTAAAAATAAACTTGACTTCCATGGACATATCTTGTTTTTTTTTTTTTGTAGAAAAAAACGTTCATAAATCATGTGGCTTGCCAACTGCAAATGGGAGTAACAAGCAACATGATAGCTACAAGCAAGAGAGTGGTTGGTTTAGGACTCTCTATTTTTTTGGTCTCTTATCCGGTGTCAGGACTCGAGTACTCACGTTGGAGCCAACTAAATCCATATTTACAATAAAAAGTGTCACATCGAAGGTTAATCAGCGAAATCTCTTAATTAAAAATAATTAAAGGGCTTACCACTCCACTACAATCTTTTTTGATTGGTTTGAACTTTTAAGGTACAACATGAAGATTAAGTGGCAAAATGTTCATCCATTGAGAAAAAGATTTAATAGTGTGGCTACTTGTATTACCACTTAATAATGGGTTGAATGATACTCTTAGATTTATTAGTGTGACTACTTGTATTACCACTTAATAATGGGTTGAATGATACTCCCCTCCGTCCCAATGTATATGAGATAGTTTGACTCGACATAATGTTTAAGAAATAAAGAAAGATTTTTAAAACTTGTGGTCTAAAATGAATAATAGAAATTTCTACATCTATAAATCATTTCATTAAGAATAAAATGGACATTTTTAAAGTTAAATTGTTACTTAATATAAAATATGTCATTTTTGGGACCAACCTAAAAAAGAGCAAGTCATAAACTGGGACATATACGAGTCATCAAAATATAGGTTGCCAACTCTCAAGTATGAGAATCCTCATCACTGATTTGGTTAGAAGCATCATAGTATCAGACTACAAATTTAGTCCATGGATGTAGAATCTGACTGTTGCTGTTATTTGAAGGGGCATTTTCTTCGTACTTCACCCTAGAAGAAGGCAAAAATTCAAGAGGGGGAAGGAGCTGGGGCTATAGATATATGTATACATAAAGCAATAATGCAATTTGGTACATCCTAGCTATATATCAGCCGAATCGCAGTTTCAAGGAAATGAGACTTCAGAATCTTCCCCTTCTTACTCGAGCCCATGTTATGGCGGCCATGGCAGCCCCACCCAAATGAGCAGATCCAGATACTAGAGTGTCACCCTGAAGTTTAGAAGAAAGAAAGTTGTTATACATATCAAATGAGTCATTACAAACCAGAACTCCTTTTTGCAGCAAGATAGAAGGTAAAATGAGCAGAATAAATGCTCCAAATTCCAATGATAGGACCACCTACATCTTCATGGCTGAAAGCTAAGATCTCAAGCTGGCACATGAGTGAGACGGATCTTAGTGTAGTGCTGTGGTATAGTTTAGTTCCTTAACCAACATATTTGGGCTTGGAGAAGTCGTTTGACCATTTACACCCATTACTCGCTAAAAAATTCTAATCAGGCAAATTGAGTAGTGGAGAATCTAGAAAACTTAAATATGGAAGGCGTGTGGAACTTGTACAAGAGAACAAGTAAACTTTACTAAGACGACATTTTGGTTTTATTTTGGCTAGCAACTGAACCTCAATAACTGCAACCCCTAACACAAATCATGCCCCAAATAATAGCCTAAAACCGCTTCTCTTTCTGATACTAGTCATTGATGACTTCATTTCATGATAAGGTTAACAAACTAAACAACAGAAGAGGATGAAGTGCTAGAAGATCACACCTCATATATTCTTAAGACGTCTTTTCCAACCATGAAGATCCCCTGAAATGAAATAATGACCAGTCGCATAGAAAGTATTAGCCAATTTTAACTGTGGCAACTATCATCTAGAAAAGTACCAAAAAATGATTTTGGTTAAGAAATACGCAAGTACTGACCAGTAAGATTGCTGGGACAGGAATCACCAAGTTAAAATAGACCATTTTTGTAGGGAACAGGAATATATCAAGCAGCATCACAGCATTTACAGCCCCACTTGCACCCTAAATGGAAAAGTACAAACAGAAGTCAACACAAAATGTAAAGATGACATAAATTGTTAACTTTTCATGAAGCAAACTTCATCCATCAACAATTCAATTTGATGTTTCAAGGATTCCAGAAATCAAAGAGTAGTTTTGACAGTAATCTACTCCATGCAAAGGATGAGAAACCAAACCAAGAACCATTTTCTTTAGAGGCTTGAATTATTTGCTAGTTCCCACACACTGAGCAGATTAGGGATTCAAAATAGCAATCTGTAGAACAAGACCTAAGAAAAATAACATTGGTTTTGAGTTTGGCTAGGAGTTATAACAATCAGATACAGGGGCTGGCTAAATGAAAATTATGCCAATTTTTAGGCATCCACGATTTAATAGTGATAATCTTCCAAAATTAGTTCACTAGCTACAAAGATCAAGACTGAAGTGTTGGTGAAATTGGAGCATTTTTTTCTGAGATATGATGTAGTAGTCTAAATACCAAAGGACAACACTATCAAGTCATGTAAAAAGAGAGGCTTAACTACTGAATTTGAAGACAACAAAGTACTCCGCCTAAAAAAATGATTATCTTAAATATAAATGAGAAAATGACAATCTCATTTAGATCCTTTCGAGTCCCATAAAATTGTTAGTATGGTAACACACGGAAATGGAATTGAAGAAGGCAGCGAAGAACTATCAGAGATCAAGAAGAAGTAAGACAAGAATTTACCAATCCAAGAGTTTGTGATGGATGCATGCTCAGAAGTTGTCCTCTTTGTGTCTGCCAAAGAATAGAGACAGTCAGTAACTACTTCTACAGTGAGACATAATACTTCCTTCATGTCATTTGCGGTCACAATGGTCACCTTAGGTCAATTTGACTTGCATATTTTATTGGTGCTAATGAAGGAAAATATTAAAATATTAGTTGTAAAATTAAAGAGGGAGACCATGACATCAAAATGTAATTTCGATCGTAATTTTTTTTAAAACTTGTGTAAGATAACACGAGGTCTGTAAAACATTTTAGGATGTGTAACCATGAAAAGTAAACATTAGCAGTTACAAAAAAAAAACCCCATGAAAAGTGACAAATAACTGGAACAAAAGGGAGTAATTATGAATTTACGTAATTACTTCATCAAAATGAAAATATGAATTTAAGTGACCAACTTAAATCATGCAGTGCAGGCCACTTCAATTTTTTAATTTTTTTTTTTTTGCGATGGCAACAAGCTTTATACTAAAAACACAAAAGGTTCTGTGTGCCATATTTACAAAATGTAAAGACCAAAATGGTATAAACAACAAAAAGTACTTACTTCCCTAAGAGAGATTCTAGAACATCTAATGGAGACTCAGTATCATCTATGTACTCCTGTTTACACAAAATACAATTGAGTTTTATCTTCTGCATTGAGTTGCTCTTATCTACTATCCATACTCAGCTTCGTGTTACTTATTCTAGCCAGCACCCGATGATAACCGTCCACCAATCCAACGTAAATTGAAATATCTTCCATAGCTATACACGTGTGAGCACATGCTCTGCCTCCTTTCTTGATGGAGGTTCAAACAGGAATGAAAAATTATTCATTTCGTATAAATTGACTGTGAAGAATTCCATACACTGCAAACCCATCACTGGATATCCATTTAATGTAGGTGTTTCCTGTGAGGGGGTTTGAAATTTACAAATAATGCATCTTTGCAGCACATCTTCATCCGAAACTTCTGAGCCACCTTGGATGATGACACTTGAGCTTTTTTATTGGGGAAATTGTCGACCGTTTATCGTTTCTGATGGTTTAATGTAAAAGACTTTAGGCTTTGGGCTTCTGACAGAAGGTGTTTGCTTCTCCATTTCTGGAACGTTTATGAATCTTGCCATTTTTTGAGCCATCTCCCCAAACTGTCCTCCAATATAACCTCCGGTGATAATGACAGATCTATATCCCTCTTCTATAGCTAAGCTAATGTACCTTTCCATATTTATTGTAATTAAGAGTGCAGAAGAACTCTGCAAAATGACCTCTCATTTTCCTCTCCTGACCGATATTCTTTGTTCTATCGATGCCATATGAATATGTCTTCTATCCACTTCATTTTACACTGCTTTTCTTAGTAACTGCTATGTTTTCTTCATTGTTTTCTCCTTCTTTTACTTGGGTTTGTTGCACTTCCTTTTTTTTTGACAAAAGGTAACAAGTTTGTAGACATCTTGTTGCACTTGAGCCGAGGGTCTTTCAAAACAGCCTCTCTACCTCCACAAGGTAGTGGTAAGGTTTGTGTACATTCTACCCTCCCCAGACCTCACTTGTGGGATTTCATTGGGTATGTTGTTGCTGTTGTTGTTAGCATTATCTTATTCTTCGATTTTTTACTACTGTTGCTTAATTTACTTTGGTTTATGTCTAATAATTTTTAGAGTCTGTACCTTTTCTTTTTCAATATCTTCCTCATTGTTTTTTTACTCCTACATTTTTTCAAACCATATCCTGAAAAGCTGTGAGTCTATCGGAAATAGCCTCAACCTCACAGAGGTACGCACCCCACCCTCCCCAAACCCCACACTATACTGGTACGTTGTTTTCTGAAAAATAAATAAATGTCCACTCATCAGGACAAAAAACTCATGAACTACTGAGGAAGTGCAGTAAATGAAAAACATAACTGACAAGCAAGCCAACTGAAAAACAAAAGCAATCTATAAGTATACTACAAGCACATACTCAAGTACCACAATAACTACTTCACAGTAGACCTTAATTATCCCAGAACGATACTTAATCCTACTTTTTCTAGCTTTTTAACTGCACTCCAATTCCTATATTCTTTCGAACCATTAATAGGTTAAATAATTGAGATTTCACACTTCACCTTGTTGAGCTTTCCATGTTTCCAAAAAAAAAAAAGAGACCAGAAAGCATTAACTCTTTAATGTATTCAACATGAATTTTGCAAATATCAATTGGACGGAGGACTTGATCATCATTTAGTGGGCAGGTAATATAAACAGGTGAAATTACAACATTCTTTTATCAAACTTCATGATACATTTTTGTAACTTCACATCTTCTTGATGCTTTCTAATATCATTTAATTACTTTATCAAAAAAAAAAACATAACTTCATGATACATTTTTTTATCAAATAGATATTATAAGATTTGCTAATCCAAGATTACCTGTAGTGATGGAACTATAAAGGCATGATATAACAAGTAAAAAACTGAGCCCGCAACTGCTCCAGATAGATACAGCTTCAGAAGAAACTCAGGCCCAAAATATCTACCTATCTGCCAATAAAAAGATATTAATAAGAAAACTCATTAATCAGCGAGAAAGATGTCAAAGTGTGCACATATACTGCAAGAGCTTCCTCTTAGCTTATAACAATTTTCCTAGCTCACTGCCTCACTCTCTGTAAGATGTGAACATATCTTATAACTAGACTGAATTGATTCTTTTAACATTTTCCAAGTTAGATAATGCTGAAAAAACATACACTGACCATTGATAAAAAGGTAGGAAAGTTTCCTAACGCATCTGATGTCCCTATTTTTTGAGAGTAAGGTCTAGAATAACATACTCCTCCATGTTCCAGAACCAAAAGGTCTTTTGAACTAATAGATAATCCAAAGGTAAAAATACTCCTAGTCTCGTCGCGAACTACCACTTTCTTCATTACTCAGGAGCTATCACTTTCCGTTGCAGCTGCTCAACCCCCCCCCCCCTCCCAACACACACAAACACACAATTTCTTTTTTCGTCCCTGTTCTGTCATGGGGGATAATAGAATATACTTCAACCAAGGGGTTCAAATCTTACGACAATACCAGATGGACTTCCAACAATATATCTTGGTACAATTGGGTGGAAAGAGACGGGAACATGATGAGGAGGATCACACTTAGCGAGAAGGTGTTGGAATGGATTTGCTTCATTCTCAGAGAAGCTTCAACTGACCAAAAATATCTGGTGAGAAGATGGAGATATAAGGACCAGGTGGCAGAGTTTCTGGTACTAGGTAATATAATGCTCATCGGAGATACATGAGCATTTTATCATTTAAGGGAGAGAACAGATCAGTTATCATTAAATGCACTCCACCGAAGGTGATGAAGATCCAGGACAAAATGACATAAATGTGCCTTTTGCAAAGGTGGTTGCGGACAGTAAATGGCAGAGCAGCAATTCTGAGGCATCCACATCTAAGGGTAAAATGACTGAAACAGACGAAGTTGTCAAAAGCAGAGAACAATGTTTGCTTTTAAGGTGCATATTTGGGTCTTTTGGCAAGAACAAAGATGAAAATCCTACTTTGTCTGATGTTTAGACGTTGGCCTTCAACAGAGTGGAAGAAGGATTTTGGATTTAATACATACGAGATGCTGGATGGCTACTTTCTCTTTGAGTTCCCCAATACATGGTGGAACAGGTCCTCCTGGGAGAATGGATATGGAAGAGAAGCAAAATAAAATTAGCGTGGTCAAACCCATATGCAGGCTGTGAACCAGCTACAGACAAGCCCAAATCTACTTGGATTTGGGTTTTCCAATGCATTTATGGACGGATGAGACCTTCCATGAGATCTATGAGCTTTGTGGTGGATGGTTGGCGACGGAGGCCACATATGAGAATTTGTGTTTTTCTTTTTCTTTTAGGAAAAGGGGAACCCAGTCATGGCAAACACCCAACAAATAGGTACATATGACTTGTATGCACCAGCTTTAGGGGGAGTATTAGAATAGGAATAGGAAGGTAGGAACATACTATATCGAATCATACTTGGACAAGGATTGTATTATAGTGTCTCAATGTAATAATGTAAATACACAATTCAATAGGATTTTTCTCCTATATTTCTCACTAGGGGGTTGAAGAAACAGGGGAAAAGGAGAATAGCACAGAGTTTGATGCAGGATTCTAAGCAGACATAGGGGGAGTTTGGATTAAGCTTATTTTTAGGTGCTTTTGGCTTTTAAGCACTTTTTTTTAGTTTTGGAGGTGTTTGGAAAAGTTAAAAAGTCCTTTTAAGCACTCAACTTTTTAGGCCAAAAAAGTTTTAAACTCACACCCCAAAAGTTAGCTCAAAGGGAGGAGGATTATCCAAGCCTTATAAAGAGTCTACCCATCTCATTAGCCACCGATGTGGGACTTTTGTCATTCTTTAACACCCCACCTCACGCCCAGTGCTTAGCATCTGGTGCATGGACAATTTTGATTTTGGGGGCCCCAACATCGGGTGAGACGGGCCTGCTCTGATAGCATGTTGAAATTACGTCTTAGGCCTAATTCACACCCCAAAAGCTAGCTCAAAGGGAGGAGGATTGTCCAAGACTTATAAAGAGTCTACCCATCTCATTAGCCACCGATGAGGGACTTTTGTCATTCTTTAACAAAGTCAAAGGTAGGGTATCCCGTACTTATGGCTTTTAGCCTTTGACTTAAAAGTTACTTTTTATAACCTTTATCCAAACGTAGTCTGCCGTCCAAGAAACTAAACTAGAAGGGAATGTTCAGGAACTTATAAAAAAATATTGGGCAAGAGGATGCATCTATTATGCATGTTCAAGGGCTAGTGGAACTAGAGGAGGAATTCTACTACTATGACATTTCAGAATTTGGGAAGGGGAAATAGTACGAGTTGGAGCTTACACTCTGTCCTGAAATTTTAAGCTTGGTTTATAATTTTGACTGCCACATTGCATGAGTTAACGGGTCACCTGGGGTGATTACTATGTATGCAGATTCCCATCTAAAAGAAAAGGGGACCACACTAGGAGATCGGATCTTCAGCTATGAGAGAATTCTCAGATTGCATAGAGGACATGGAATCATTGACCTGCAGTTAATTGGTGGCAGCTATACCTTGTTCAAAGAAGACAATCATACCACTGCATCTAGGATTGATAGGATATTGGTATCTACAGAATGGAACAACCTTTTCGCAATTTAAGCGAACCATCCTACAAGGAGTGACTTCTGACAATGTGCCAATTGCACTCTTCTGTGGGCAGTAGGAACAGTCTAAGGCATATTTTAAGTTCGAAAATTGGTAGATCAGTGACATAGTTAAGGAATAATGGAGTGATTTTGAGTTTTATCATTTATGGGAAGCCAGGTTATGTGTTAGCATGTAAACTCAAAGTACTCAAAGGGAAGCTGAAAGACTAGAGCAGGCTTGAACAGGGGAATTTGAAACTGAAGAAGAACAATATACTTAATCAGATGGCTGAGATAGAGTCTCATTTGAACAACAGAGCTCCAATAAAGGAGGAAACTGCCAGAAAAGCAACATTGTTTATAGAATATAAAGGTTATTTGAATAATGAAGAGGTGGCCTGGAGATAGAGATCAAGGGCCCTTTGGCTCAAGGAGGAGATAGGAATACTGAGTTTTTCTATCAGATTGCTAATGCTCATAAGAGGTACAACCATATTGATCAGTTGGAAATACACGGAGAGACTATTTCTGAGCCAAAAAGAATCAAGGAAGAGATCATATCTTTCTACAAGAACTGTAAACAGAAACTGAAGATTGGAGACCCTCTGAAAACATCAGCAATCATCCAACCATCACAAAAGCTGAAAAGGAGGCTTTGCAAGAAGATTTTGAGGAACAATAAGGTTTCGAGCGTCTGAAGTTGTGTGCTATAGACAAAGCACCGGACCCTGATGGCTTTACAATGGGATTCTATCTAAAGTGCTGGGAGGTTATTAAACAAGACAAAATGGAGGGTTTTCACAACTTCCATTCAAGTGAGATTTCTGAAAAAAGCTTTAATGCGACTTACAGTACTTGATTCCTATTAAGACAGGAACTAAGGAACTCAAAGACTTCAGGACAATCACTTTGATAGGTAGCTTCTACAAGCTGATCTCCAAGGTACTGACAGCGAGATTGAAAAGACTGGTGGATAAACTGGTGGACAAACAACATATAGCCTTTGTCAGAGGCAGATGAATAATGGATGCAGTGCCTCATAGCTAAATGAAGCAATTGACTCTCGAATTGCACAAGGAAACCATGGTATTCTATGCAACTTGACACTGAGAAAGCCTATGACCATGTGAATTGGGAATTCATTCTAATTTCTAAGTATGATGAGACAGCTGGGCTTTGGGGGGAAATGGATCAGTTGGATCAAGTTTTGCATTTCCACTGTGAATTTGCAGTTCTCTTCACAATAAGGAAAGAAAAAGCTTCCACCTGTTCCAATGGAAGAACATCATCAGAAGCAAAAAGAAGGGAGGTTTAGACATCAAAAACCTTAAGCATCAAAGCAAAGCTCTCAAGGGTAAGTGGCTATGGAGATACCATCAGGAGGACTAGGCTCTGTGGTGTAAGTTCACCAAGAGCAAGTACGAGGAGCTCAACAAATGGGTAACAAAAGAGATGAACTCTCCTTACGGAGTTAGCCTCCGGAGGTCTATCAGAATTTTCTCGCCTTTCTTAGGTAGCCAGTCAACTCTTAAGCCGTTAAGGTACAGAATGGGAGCAAAACAAGTTTCTGGAGTGACAAATGGCTGATCCTGAGAGCCTCAAAGATCTTACCCAGATATTTTGCTTTGGCTCAAGATAAAAAAAGACAGCTGCTGAAATATGAACTCAACAAGGGTGGGATCTAGTTCCCCAGAGACATGTTAATGACTAGCAAATACACAGAATGATTAAACTTCATACGATTTGGAGAGCTTTTTTGAGAAGGTAACTATTTATTTATTTTGCGTAGAAGCTTTTGGAGAGCTTTCAAGGCTTGTAAAGAGGAGAGGACTACTCATGGTGGCATGGGAACAGTAAAGGCAGATACAAGGTAAACGTTAGAACATTAATAGGTTTATACAATCCTATTAGAATAGGAATAGGTTTACACAATCCTATTAGAATAGAAATAAATTTATACAATCCTATTTAGAATAGGAATAGGAACACAAATAGGAATAGGAATAGTAAATAGTATCCTACTTGGTAAAGGATTGTATTCTAGTGCCTGTAAATAGGATCTCAATGTAATAATGTAGAAACAACAACGATTCAATACTATTCTTTTCCTATATTTCTCACATGGTATCAGAGCCTCTACGATCTTGGTAGAAAATCAAAGAGCTTCTGCTGTCGGGGGTGGCACCCATATATGTTGCCCGTCTGGCCAATGATTATGCTAGCAAAAGTTGGGTCACCATGTATCTTTCATGTGATTATTTTCTCATATGTAATTTGTGTAGCACCGTGCCATCATTCTGGTGACTACTTTCATTTATCTAATTCTTGTAGCACCGTGCCATCTTTCAAGCGACTACTTTTTCATACTCCCTTCGTTTCAAAAAGAGTGATCTATTTTGACTTGACACGGAGTTTAAGAAAATAAAGAAGACTTTTGAATCTTGTGGTCCTAAATTAAAGTTATGTCAAGTGTACTAAATCGCCTTTAATCTTGTGGTCTTAAACATGCCACCTGAAAAGCTGAAATTAAAATGTTACCAAAAAGGAAAGAGGTCATTCTTTTTGTAACGAAGGAAGTTTTAATTTGTGTAGACTGTAGCATTGTGCCATCATTCCTGTGACTACTTTTTCATATATAATTTGTGTAGCACAGCTCGAGACCTTAACTGGTCTTCCCGCGCCTATGCCACTCGGAGTGTTGAGTGTTGTTATGTTAGCTGGTGTAACTGATTAAACCGGGCGTAATGCATTCGCACTGGGAACAGGAACTTAGATTTAGGACTCATAGTCTACGTCCCGCCGCCCTCGCCCCTATCTCTAAAGCCGCTAACTTCGGTACCGGGGCATTTCCCGCCATTCTCCTGATGACTACCTCTTTTTGCATATTTGATTTGCCTATACCGCGCATCTCTTCGGACTACTTTCATACTTAATTTGTGTAGTACCGTGGATTTTTCCGAACTATTTTCTCGCATCTAAGTTGCATTAGCATCATGTGTCTTTTCAGTGACTCCTCTGATTTGATTTGCATAGTCCCATTCGTCTTTTCGTGACTCCTCAAATCTAATTTAGTAGGGTTGTGCCATCATTCCAATCCTACCCGTATGATTTTTCTTTTTCAATAAGGTCGTGCCATCATTCTACCCTACCCATATTATTTCTCTTATTCAATGGGATTGTTCCATCAATTCGAACTATTCTATATAATTTCTATTTTCTAGTTGCGCCGTGATATCATTATGACCCTACCCATATAATTTTATTTCTTAGACTGTGACCACTTTTAGCCATCAAATCTAATACCCCGGCATATGAGCATGTTCTAGCCAGTTTTTCCATAACTTGTTTAATATCGACTCATTTATTGATTCCAAAATGATCCCAATACTTTATACTAGATTTTGAGTACTTTGTTGCTCGGGGGAGTTTAGTAGCCTTGTATTCGATTATGTGAGTCACTCTATGTTGTCTGAAACAGTCTTTGCAAGTTTGGTTTGGAAAGTTCAACACTGTAATTTTATCACACTGTGTTTCATCAGCATTATGCATCAAATTCAATATTTCATGAGAAGATTAAACACATTGAGGTTGCCTGACATTATGCATCAAGTCCTGTATTTAATGAGAAGACAAGCACATTGAGATTGACTGTCAATTTTGTGAAGTCGAGTAATCAACTTACAGATATCTCACCAAGCCCCTCATTGGTCCTCTTATTAATTACATATGTAATAAGCTAGGTATATAAATTGTATGCACTAGCTTGAGGGGGAGTGTTAGAACATGAATAGGTTTATACATTCCTTTTAGAATAGGAATAGGTTTACACAATCCTATTAGAATAGGAATAGGTTTACGCAGTCCTATTTAGATAACAACAACAACAGGCATCAGTGGCCACAATGGGGACTGGTCAAGGCTGGAATTTGTTCCCAAGGAGACACCTAAATGACTGGGAAATAGAGAAGGTAATTGCACTGCAGAATTCAGTAGCTAATTTTAGCAATCTTACTGAGGAGGACTCACTGGTTTGGCAGAGTGACATTCCTGGTAAATTCTCAGTCAATTCAGCACATAGGGCACTCAACAAGACTGCAGACCAAGAGACAGTCTGGCCATGGAGGATGATCTGGAAACCAAAAGTGCCCTACAAAGTGAATTTCTTTTTGTGGTTGCTGTCAAAAGAAGCGGTTCTGGCCCATGAAAATCTGAAGAAAAGAGGATATCAATTTGCCTCTAGATGTACTCTTTGTGGAGAGCAAACAGAGACAATCAACCCTTTTTTTTACACTGTAAGTGAACTGTGCAGCAATGGAGAATGTTCATTTGCCGGAAAGGAATTACCTGGGTGAAACCAGGAAACATCAAAGGAGTTCTAAGTAGCTGGATTAGGGATGGCAATGCTTCAGAGGAGGAGAGATGGAAGTTTGTCCCAGCATGCGTTTGGTGGACAATTTGGAAAGAGAAACAATAGGAGCTTTGAGAATGTACAGAATAGCCTTCAGAAGATCAAAATGAATTGCTTAGCTCTTCTCTATTTTTGGTGCAAACAAGATATTTTAGCTAGAACAGAAGACATCTTTGATGTACTAGATTGTTTATAGGCATCAATCTAATTAAGTCAAAGATCCTGTAAGATGTAATACTTTTTTTTGAAGGGGATTTACACTTTTGGCTGTAGTTTACCTGTGGATATCTATAGACTAATGTTAGCAGCCTAAAAAAAAAAGAAAAAAAAGAATAGGAATACAAATAGGAATAGGAATATTAAATAGTATTCTTATTGGTAAAGGATTGTATTCTAGTGTCTATAAATAGGACTCAGTGTAATATTGTAGAAACAACAACAATTTAATACTATTCTTTTCCAATATTTCTCACAGTAAAAGAGGGATACAAGCAAGAAATCAAAGTGGTGATCAAGACCTCAAATGGCCATGGAAGCATATGTGAAAAACCAAAGTGCCACAAAAAGTAGCATGCTTTACTTGGCTTCTGACTAACGAGGCAGTTTTGACCTTGGACAATGATGCCAAGAAAGGAATCTATTTATGTGTTCATCATGTGGGAAAGCAACAGACTGTCAGACATCTCTGCCCACATTGTAGATTCACTACCAGATGTGGCAGATATTCCTTAATCTCAAAGGCATATCCTGGACTATGCCCTAGTAAGATTGATAAGACTATTCAATTGGGAGGAGGCCGGATAGGGAGCTAGAAATAGAAGTAGATGGAGGATGATCATGACATGTATTTGGTGGACTACATGGAGATGGAGAAATGATAGATATCTGAGTCTCTGAGAATAGGAGTAACAACTTACATGAGGTTAAACTCAAATGTATTTTGTTGCCTTTTTTGGCGTACAAATGTCCATTCCAATGAGACTGAGGGTGTGTTCGGTGTGAAGGAAAATGTGTTTTCTTGAAAATTATTTTCTAGGAAACTAAGTGGGTTTCCTACTTATTTTCTTGTGTTCGGTAGGTAAGCAAAATATATTATCCTACAAGCATTTGCAGATAATTTTTAGACAAATACTATAGGAGGTGAGGGTGGGGAGTTGGATGGTGGGGATGAGTGATATGGGGGGGCTAAAGGGGAAGATGAGGTGTGTTGGAAGTGGGGAGGACACAATCAATGTGAGATGTCACTAGTAGAGCTTGTTTTCCCTACTTCCATTGGGAGCTCATTTTCCTCGGTTTTGAGGAGCTTGTTTTCCTATAGTTATACAAAATGATTTCCAAAATATTTGGCCAACCGAACATGGGAATACCGAACACATCCCGAGTCAGTTCTAGATGTTTTAGGGTCCACCTAGACTCTAGAGTAAGTTTAGCTCTGGTGAAGACTATACCCCCTTTAAGTTTTAAATATGGGTTTTCCCCCCTACTACCTAAGTACTACTATAATACAAATGTTACCTGCTCCAAAATAAAAGGTACAAGAGAGGGGGAGATATAATCTGGTTGAATGGGAGGTCACTCAATTAAGAAAAGAACAATGAGGATTAGGAATAAAGAATCTCGAAATTCAAAACAGGTGCCTTTTGATGAAATGGCTTTGGAGATTCTGTGATGAAGAAACTTCCCTCTGGAAGGAAGAAATTATTCAAAAGTTTGGACAGAACAGTCCTTGGTGCTCAAATGAAGTGAATTGCACTAATGGGACGGGTGTATGAAGGGCTATCAGAGGTCTATGGTCAAAGCTCCAGGAGAATTCCAAATTCAGAGTGGGCAATGGTAACAATGTTAGGTTTTGGAAGGATAGTTGGATAGGAGAAGTACCACTGCAGGATAAATTTCCAGATCTCATGTTACTATCTAGCAACCCTGAAATTGTTGTCTGATTGCTGGTCCCCCAGGGGTGGGATCTAAACTTCAGAAGGCACTTAAATGATTAGGAGGTAGTAGTTTGACCTGCTTAAAGAAGTGGATACTTTTGGTGGAACAACAATGGAGCCTGATAGACTTAGATGGAGACACAGCTCAGAAGGAAGTTTCACCGTAAATAAGGTATACAAGAGGGAGAATAGCATTATGCAGGAGGAAGAGCTAAAGATATGGAGAAATGTATGGGAGAACATAGCCCCTACAAAAGTGAAATGTTTCACATGGCTAGTGGTAAGAAAGGCATGTCTTACACATGAAGTGTTACAAAAGAAGGGGAGAGTTGTGGTGACTAGATGTTTTTTGTGCAATGACACTAGGGAGACGAGCAATCACTTGTTCCTACAACGTAAATTCACTACCCAATTGTGGAACATGTTTTTCAGTCTCACAAAGACAGTGTGGACAATGCCAGAACATACAACCGATCTAATGAGTTGTTGGATGAAAAGAGGGGGAAGTAAAAGTCAGAAAAAATGGTGGACGATAATACCCTCTTGCATATGGTGGTCAGTCTGGAGGGAGAGAAATGGAAGGTGTTTTGAAGACGAAATCAGACCAGTCCATGATGTGAAATGGAATTGCCTGGAGACTTTAATTTTTTGGTGTAAACATAACTATATAGAGGAAATAGAGGAGTTAGTAGTATTTCTAGGAGCTTTGTAAAGCTAGAGTCTACTTGTTTTGTAACTTGTTTCTGATGGTGGCCAGCATTCCCAATGCTGAAGAATACAACAGTACTAATTCTCAAAATAAAAAGTACAAGAACCAAACCTTGGCCTCCACATCATGACATGAACTAGCAAATTATATCACAACAACCAGATGCATCAGGCTACCTCTAAGGTTACATCAAGGAATCAATGATGGACATGGAAAAATTGCAACTAAAATTGTTTTGAAGAGAATAAGTTGAGAGAAGAATAAATGCAAATACGGCATAGATATCTATATAGATGAGTAGTGTGTAATACATCTGTACATAAAGGGAAAAAACGTATGATAGCAGAAATAGATACAAAAACGAAATCTTGAGATAGGACTGGATGTGTGGGCATCCTAGGAGAAAGAAGATTGGAAATGAAGATATACAGGACAAGGTAGGAGTGGCCTCGGTGGAAAACAAGATGTAGGAAGTGAGGTTGAGATCGCTCTGGAATGTGAAGAGGAGATGCACAAATGCCCAGTGCGGAGGTTGGATACGAATGGTTTCAAGAGGTAGTGGTAGGCCGAAGAAGTATTCGGGAGAGGTGATTAGACAGGACATGACATAGTTGCAACGGGACATGACCTTAGATAGGAGGTTGTGGAGGTCAAGAATTAGGATAGAAGGTTAGTAGGTAGTAGAGTATTCTCTCGCTTTACCTTCCATACTAGTAGTCGTAGCATTTCTCCTTTACTTTCTTGTCCTTCGATTTTTGTTACTATGTATTGTCTCTTTATCGCACTATTTGTTGTACTTACTATTCTTTTTAAGAATGTTTTGCCATGCTTTTACGTATTTTGCCATGATTTATTTACTTCCATTAATTCTTTTTTGATATGCTTTCCCTTGAGCTGAGGGTCTATAGAAAACAATCTCTCTACCTCCCAAGGTAGGAGTAAGATCCAGCCTACATTCTACCCTCCTCATGCCCCACTTGTGGGATTATATTAGGTATGTTGTTGTTGTAGAATAGTAACCTTATCAACACTTCGTACCACTACCACCCCTTCCACTAATCTAGTTCTATCTAATAATAACAATATTTTTCTTTTAAAATAGTATTTTTTTCCTTTTTTATTTTATAACAGAGAAACCAAAAGCATCAGTGGCTCAAGGTTCAAACTTCTAAGCAAAAGATAGGGAGCTAACAAAATTCACAATTCATCTACATATTATTTACATTTCTGAGATTACTAACTAAAAAAGAAGTCTCAAACTTTTTTCCTTGAGGGAATGTGCCAAAATCCCATAAAAACATATCATGTTACTCTGTCTCCAAATGGTCCAAATAATGCATGTAGGCATTCAAAAGATATGTATTTTACTAGCAAATACATTTTTTAAGTCCCTGTCCTTCTGTAATAAAACAGTATACAATTCCATTAGTTGCTTAAGTTCAACATCAAAATTGAGGCTACTGCATACCTACGTAGCTAGAAAGCTTTAGACTCAATAACATTCTTATCTTTTAACCTCAAAAAAAGAGTGGACAAACAGGTGAACTTACACTTGTTCCAAAGAAGTAGAGTCCAATCATATTAGAGACAAGATGCCAAGTACTTATATGACTGAAAGCTGATGTTATCAATGTATGAACCCGTCCACTTGTAAAATTGTCCACTGAAATCTAAGCACCAGATACAACTCAAAAAATATGTAAGTTGGAAAACTATCTTAGCTTGTATATTGCATCAAAAGATAAGTTTATTTTATGAGAGTTATCTTAGCGACTGACCATGAAGTTCCTCATCATGAATCTACTATCAGCAACACGCCATAACAAGAACACAGCTACGTTAGTGAAGATCAGGCATAGCACCACGCCATCAGTAGAAAACCTCCCATAACTTGATCTCCTACAAATTGGAAATGCGCATGTCTTAGATAATATAAATCATATGAGTTGGATTAAGGGCAAGGACTGTCATCACCATAGATTGCCTTTTCTCCTGACATAACTTTTAAAGGCTAGAATCAGGTGAAACCATTACACTCCAAGCTGTCACAACTCATTAGTCACTGCAGATCAGTGTGATTAAATATTACTCACTCCATTCTATTAAAGAAGTCATAACTTAGAGTAGAAAAATGTGTGTAGTTGGACTAAGGGCAAGAGAATGATATCAGTATATCACACAGATTGCTGCCTTTTCTCCAACCAGAACTTAAAATGTTTAGGAACAGTTTAAGCCATAACGAACTCCTAGCTGTCACAATTCATGCACGTCAGTGTCAATTAAATACAACTCACTTCATACCATTAAAAATGATGTACCTCCGCTTTGGTGGAGACTAAGAGTAAGATGGTTGAATAGATAATTATATTGGTTAAGAAAAATAACTATCTAAATAATAGGTGATACCGTAATAAGTGCAAAGAGAAAACTAAGTAGCGAAGTCCCCTAAAACTATGTCAAATCAACTTTAAGATATAATGTAAAATTAGTTTATACTAGTTAGAATGGTTGAAGGAGAAAAAGTTTGCCACTTCAAGAAAATTGGTCAAGCTTTTTGGGACAAACAAAAATGTAAAGTAGCTCCTAAAGGAGCAATATTTATCTTACTGTGCATAATAGTACCAGAGGCTCAACAATTACCTATTTCAAAAAAAAAAAAATAGTACCAGAAGCTCAAAAAATCAAGAAGAATAAGGAACAATCAGTTACACCACACAAGTAATTCATCTGACACAAAATTTACCTGTAAAAGGATAATTGGTATGATCCGTTGATTATAGCTGTTTTTGTTTGCTCGATGTTCCATTTATTAGTCCATAGAAGTTCTACTTAAGCATGATATTGTTTAACCATTGTGATGAGCAATTCACAAAAAGTAAAGAGCAGAATGGAAACTGTAAAAGAATATGCACTATAATACTTTATCTGCAACTTCTCTTGCATTCAATAACTAATCATATTCTTGAGGTTTGAATGTGGTCTCACAAATGGAAAATAGAAAGCAAAAAGCAACCAAAAACATTTCTAGGAGGTAGTACTAATATTGACAATGGTCTAACAGTGGTACACATGGTTTTGTCTCTAGTAGGGTATCTGAGAGAGGAAGATTAAAACTGCTTTGGTGTAAACTACAAGAAGCCACACTAGATTATAAAACTAGAGATCTTTCATACAGTGGATAAATGACACATCTAAAGCTCTACTTCTATCATCAGCAATGCTATTCTTACAATTGAAGTCAACCAAAGATCTGGCGTTCTCTGCATTTGCAGCCTTAATGCATATTCCCTTCCGTAATTTGTACCTTATTATTCCCTTATTCTAAGGTTCTTGCAGAATCATGAGCTCATCGAATTGCAGGTCTAATGTATGTCCCGTCTATGATTCCTACCCTATTACTAAGCCTACATGTGAGACTAGGTTAAAATTTCAAATGAAATATGTCATATTTTACTTTTATATCTACAAGTGAAATAGATTGCACCTCACATGAGATTTATGAGATTATCTATGAGGAATAATATCAAAATATCACATGCATGAGGTTGAATTTGTTGGTTAGTTTCCCACCTATTATACACGTGAGACCCCCAAAAAGGCCCCACCCTTGTGAATGCACAAAGAGTGGAGGTAAGCAAATAGAATACACATCATGCTGCTCATTCCTTCCATTGCTAAGATGAATAGAAAGGGGGACAAGGGGTTACCCTATCTAAAGCCCGTCTAGGACAGAAAGAAACTATTGGGAGTTATGTTGATTACTATAGAAAACTTAACTATACTAATGCAATATCTCATCCAGCCAATCCATTAAGCTCCACAACTCATCCTTTACATCATAAGAATCAGAAAGTTCCAGACGGATGGTCATATGCCTTCTAAATGGCTAGTTTGCATAGAAACCCAGGTTATTGACTTCTTTGTCTAGATTCCACACACTCATTTGCTATCAGCACTACATCCACAATTTGTCATCCTTTTATAAATGGCATTTGTTGTCTGCCCACTGAGTTTATCACTTCTTCCCGTTTTTCTACCAAAAGTTTGGCTATGATCTTGTACACCCATCCTGTCAAGCTTATAGGTCCGAAATCATTTAGCTCCATGGTTCCCACTTTCTATGGTATTAGAGCTACAAATGTGGCATTGATGCTCCTTTCAAAAATTCCTACCATGTAAAATTCTGTACTGTTGCTACTAGCTCTGAACTAATAACAGCATTGACAAAAGACTGAAGAATGACATGGAAAAACCATCTAGCCCTGGTGCTTTGTCACTTGCACATGCTTTTATGCTCTCTGGTATTTCCAGTTGCTCAAAAGGTGCCATCAGGAGGTTATTTTCCTCTTCTCCAATCACGGGACCATATCTCACATCTCGATGTTGTCTCCAATTTTCTGACTGAGTATAGCTTCTCATAATAGGCTACTACCTCCTTTTGCATCTCTTCTGGTTTTGTCATAATCTCACTCTCACCTCCAGCTAGGAAATTGTGTTTATTCTCCTGTGTGCATTAGCAGTTCGGTGAAAGAAATCAGTGTTTCCATACCCTTGCTTTAACAAACTGTCATGAACCTCTGCCTCCATTCAATCACTTCCCTTTTACCTATGTCTTAAAACTACATGTTAAGTGCCAGTCTAGAGGTTATTTCTTCTTCCTCTAGTGCTCTGTGATCCTATGTCTCCTCTAAGTCAGCTAGTTGCCTCAAGACTAGGGGTGTCAAAAATGAATCCAAACATAGGTAACCCGCCTAGAATTTTAAGGGTTGGGCTCAAGATAATTTGAATTGGGTTCAATCTAAACTCATTCAAGCTTAACCCGTTTGAAGAGAATCCTCAAGTGAGCCCAATTTAATCTCCAATTTCAACCCGTTTTAGAACTTTTTATTAACATATTTTCGTATATTGAAGGTATGAATTATTATCTATTTAACATCATTTAAAATTTATCTATCCATTTATTACTTTTTTAACAAAAATTCTTGAGCATAAATCCAAACTGTGATTATAAATGTTAAATATCAATATGTTAAATTATAGAGATTAATCGAGTCAAATTGATCTAACCCATTTTTTAGCCCATTTGAGCCCAAAGTAAACTTGGGCGGGTCAGGACAAAATCCGATTTCTATCCCAACCCATTTTAATATCTCCAATTTTAACCCAACCCACCCATTTGACACCCCTAATCAAGACATTTTATTTCCAAATTTCCGAGAATGGGTAACTCATGAATGTAAATAACAAACATGAAGGTGTTCTTCTCAAAAAAAAAAAAGTGAAGGAATAATAAAGATGAAACAAAATTTTTTGCAAGACCAAGCTGTAGATCCAAATACGGTTTGCCCCTCGTGGAGAGTACCATAACTCAAGTGTGAGGTGCAAATGATCTAATAATCACTACAGATAAAATGAATCCAATTATTTTAGAAATCTTAACCTACTCTCAATAATAAACTAGAAAACAAATAGTGTGAGCATAAATTATGATGCAAAAGAACTTCGCATAAAATAAAATGAAGAGATTATGACTCAAATTTAAAAAATAGTAATATGGTGCAATTGAAAAAGAGAGGGGATACTAAATGCAAGGGACTCAAGTTCAAAACTATATTTTAAGTCCCAAAAGAATTCCCATTTTAAGCAACTCATAGTTCTCCCCCAACTATTAAGATATCAATAAAAACTGAAAACAACAGCTAGGTTCAAGTTTCCTATCTCCAAAGGGACCGAGCCCGTAAAGATCACACCCTATCACTATATTTCCTGCTACTTCCGCAAAAACCCAGGAAAATACAGTGAATGGAACTTGCTTACAAGTGTACAACTTACCTATCCATCAGCAAAATCAAATACTAGTTTCGAAGTCAAGACTCGATTCACTATAATATCTCAACAAAAGACAAATAAATTGAAGTAGTTAAACTAAAGATAGAGACATAGAATATACAAAAGTAAGAGAAACGATGAAATGGAGGAGTAATATTTATAATCAGAACAAAATTGGCAAGAATTGAGCGGAATGTAAAGGGTTTTTGCCTTAACACAATTTATTCAGTATTGAAATGAAATGAGTATCCGGAGAGGAGAACAAGTAATGATGCTTAAAGGGAATAGTAAAGTACCAGCTGCGGCGAATGGAACCAACTAAGGAATTGGAATGAAAATTTCTTCTTCCTAACTGAGTCCTCACAAGCCCAACAGTACGGTAAGCTAAAACCTTGCTCGGATCACCTCTGAAATGGGTATTTGCTAACAACTGCTTCGAGAAAAGTGGGTTTGAGAAAACCCCATGAGAAAATTTCACATTTTGCTGCCTCCATGAGTGTGAGGAAGTGGCGTATGGGGCAGAAAAACAATGGTTTGCCTTGGAGAGATTTGTGGCCCCATTTGAGAGATTTCTATGTATTTGTGGGGGGAGTTTGAGTGACAGGAGCCTCTGCATAGTTCCTGTAGATGGAGAATTTGTTAAAGGTGTTAGTTTATACTTGGAGTGGCCAATAGGTCTGCTTATGTATTTCGCTCGACTTCATTCCAAAAGGTAATTGAACAGATTCCATGTTATGGCAATGGACCACAATGTTAGACTCGAACTCACAATCCTTACGGAAAGTAAGTGTATTTATGATTCGAGCAACTCTCTTACTTTAAGGTTCAATTTATAATTAGAAAAATTCCAATCAAACAGAAAAAAATTAACAATTTTAAGAACAATAAAAGAATAAGTAATATATTAAAGAGCAATTTTCACATATAGCAAACACAAAATTCATATTTGTATGTTATAGCAAAATTTTGCATAATTGTGTTCCAATAGCAAACATAAATATGTATATTTTGCTATACATATAAAAAAACACTTGTATAATTCGCTATACATATACAAAGAAATCAATTATATAATTCGTTGTATATATAAAAAGAAAATAGTTGTATACAAATAATTGTATAATTTGTGTATGTATAAAACGAGAAAAAGAGAAAGACAAAAGAAAATTGGACAAGGGCATAATTATAAGTGTATAGGACGAAAATATATGCATTTGCATGTGTATATACAATTTTCTCTCGCTTTATACAAACAAAACGCAATTTATACATTTTGTTTTTGTTTGTATAAGTGATAGATGCGAGCGCGACGAGCGAGATCTGGGAAGTGGCGAGCGAGATCTGGGAGAGGGACACGAAAATATATGTATGTATAGAATTTTGTCTCGCTTTATACAAACACAAATGCATTTTATACGTTTGTGTTTGTATAAAAGCAAGGGGAGCGAGCGAGAGTTTGAGGGAGAGAGGTAATTGACAAATAGTTTGCTACATGACACAATTAAATCAAAGTGTGATTATAACATTTAATTTGATTTATTAGTTTGTCATTGTACAATTTTTCCTATATTAAATCCTAAAAGTTGAGTCTTGGTGGCCAGTAAACCATGTGTTCGAAGTCACATGAGAATCGAATAACAATGAACTTTTACCTTAGAAACATGCTAATATAATTTGTTATTCAAAATTGGGGAGCCCATAAAAGGGGCGGACCCACATGTATTCCAGGGATTCACCAGAACCTCCTTATTAAAAAATCACTACACTATTTTATGTCTACGACCACCCTAGAAAAGGGTGGCCTAAACTATGAAAAAGTGTGACATTTGATAAAAGGTCACACTTTTTTACTTTAAGCCACACTTTTTCAGGGGTGGCTGAAAGCCCTGTAACCTTAGAGTTTAGGCAACACTAAGCGTTGCCAAAAGGCAAAAAGACCACGCTTTTTCAGCTACGCTTAAAAGTGTTGCCTTATCAGCTACACTTTTAAGCGTAGCTTTAAAGGCAAAAAGACCATGCTTTGCAACTACGCTTAATAGTGTTGCCTTATCAGCTACACTTTCAAGCGTAGCCTAATAGGAAAAAAGGACACGCTTTGCAGCTACGCTTAAGTGTGGTCTTTGCTACCATATTGCTCACAATTATGAAGTGTTGCCTTTTATATCTAATATATGACAACACTTTGAAGTGTAGTCTTTTCCCATATGCATACACAATTTACAGTCCTATGGCTACACTTTTAAGTGTGGTAATATTATTTTGGCTCTAAAAGATATATATGCCACGATTTCTAATTAAAATACACCAATATTGTTTTGCAATAAATTATCTCAAGAATCAAATTAGCTTATAAGTAATTCAAATTTATATATTTTCCATAATCTTCAAACATAATATGTTTTGTGTACATACACATACTTATAAAACAATATTCTAAATGTGTACACAATAGTTCAAAAAATACTCTTACAGTAGTTCAATATATTCTAGCAATGAATATATTTCACAAAATCAACCATAATGTATTCAAACATTTAAAACAGTTCAAATACTCCCCATCATCCACTTCAATGAGATCAATTTGACTTGTGGCGACCTTCAAATTTGTTCACCTTCACTTCCCTAAACATTTAAAATGTACAGCAAAATCAGATTGCAACAGTTATAGAAGAGGGAAGAAGTTCAAGATAAATTCCATATTGCAACAGTTTAATATTACAGCAGTTTAATACTGCAGACTGTAGAATTTTTGAGTTCACTTTGCAGATTCTGAGGCAAATTTAAACCAAATTGTAGATTGCAAATTACACTTAAAGTTTCAAATCTATTCTAGATTGCAGCTTTAAGTTACACATCAACTAGTTACAACGATTAGAAAAACACTTAGATGGACTGGATTGACATCTTTCTCATTTTTTATCAGATGCAGTTGTTGCATATTCGTGTTATACATGGTAATCAGACAGCTCATCAGACAACTAAATTGTTATTCACCTTTGCTCTGTATAATTAGAAAAAATTAAATAGATTCAGAAAAGACCATCAACTAGATTTGTGAATTTAAAAGTTCAAATGTATTTTATTTCTTTACAACTGCTATTAAGAATCAAGCAACATCATAAGGCAGAATGTAGAAAAAATAAAGAAATTCATAACATATTAGGCTAGTAGGATAAATATTTTTTCTATTTGAGAAGGAAAGTAATAAGGCAGAACTAGTAGTCAAAAATAGTGTGACCATGTTCAGCCAATAATACTAGAAGAAAAATGTTGTAATTTTTGACATAGACAAAGTGACACTTAGAATTGGCATGGCTCCCCACTAAATCACTTCACTATTTGCTAAAGCGCATTCAAAACAAACATAATATGTCGAAATCCAGGTGACCATCAACCTACAGATAAAAACAACCAATTCAAAAGCTTATAAGAGATTAATCTGTTTAAGGATTAAAAAGATTGTGCTCTAATTTTCTACATCACAACATACACTAAGAATCAGTACATTACCTCAAGTACAATGCGATGTCTTGTCATCCTTCTCCAATTATTGATTTTGGCAATACTAGCATCCTCCTCTTTGAAAATACAGTAGAATCTGTTTGTTCCGCCAAGGAACATAACAGTAGCATAGATATCTCCTACTATATTCATTGGGTCTTGCAGTTTGTACCTGTTTATATTATCCCGTTAAGTTAAACGAGGTAGGATTTCAATGAAACGAGGCCTAGTTGATTGATTCATCTATTAAAACAGAAGGAGCAAGTAAGTCAACATCAAATGCAAAGGCTAAGATATGGCAAACCTGAGGCTTAACTTCAACAATGAACTGCCCACTCTTCACAACAACATGCTCAGATGCAAGAACACTCTCAAGATAGTCTAACATCTCTTTTTCTTAGCAAGACACTCTCAAGATGGTCTTCTTGAATGTTCCATTGTCCTTAGGGTTTTTGTAACGACCTGTTTAGTCGTTTTGAGCATTAGAGTTATTCTGGGAAAAACTGTCAGGATCGACGGATCCCACGACGGACCGTCATGGGCACGACGGACCGTCGAGGAGGTCTCGTTCCAAAACACTTAGAATTTAGAAATTTGGGTACTGAGATCGACTCTCTGAACTTCGCGACGAAATGGCAGGACGGACCGTCACAGACATGACGGGCCGTCACAGACTCTTTAATGAATTGAGTCTCTGAACTTTGTGACGGAAGCAGCAGGACGGACCGTCGCAGGCACGACGGGCCGTCACAGGCTGCGTAACCCTGACTGGGTCGGATTTCTGTTAAATGTTTTAAGGGGCGTTTTGGACTATTCCTGCTTATAATTATAAAGTTAGTGGTTTAATGTTAATAATTCAATTACTTGGGGGTTAAAAGAGATAACCTTGAAACAAATAGTGGGGTATTTTATCATCTTTTATACTTAATTATATGCTAATTAGGGTAAAAGAAAGAGGGTTTGAATAAGAAAAATAGAAAGAACAAAGAGAGGGAGAGAATCGAACGAGAAAGAGGAGAAACGAAGAGGAAACAAAGCTTTGGGGAATTTGCTTGCTTGATCAAAATTCTTCGGTGGAGGTAGGTTATGGTTTTTATACTATTCGTAGTAAACTCTTAATAGCGAATGATATGTGTTGGGTTGTATTGTAAAGTCTTCTATATGCTTAATTGTATGCTTGCATGAATGTGATTATATAATTGTGATGAAATAAGCATGATGAAGCTATTGAATCCCAAATCTTGAAAACCCCTTGTTAATGATGATGCCTTGGTATAAAAGAAGGCTTGATGAACTAAAGTAATGAGATTGATGATGCCTTGGTATAAAAGAAGGCTTGATGAACTAAAGTAATGAGATTGATGATGCCTTGGTATAAAAGAAGGCTTGATGAACTAAAGTAATGAGATTGATGATGCCTTGGTATAAAAGAAGGCTTGATGAACTAAAGTAATGAGATTGATGATGCCTTGGTATAAAAGAAGGCTTGATGAACTAAAGTAATGAGATTGATGATGCCTTGGTATAAAAGAAGGCTTGATGAACTAAAGTAATGAGATTGATGATGCCTTGGTATAAAAGAAGGCTTGATGAACTAAAGTAATGAGATTGATGATGCCTTGGTATAAAAGAAGGCTTGATGAACTAAAGTAATGAGATTGATGATGCCTTGGTATAAAAGAAGGCTTGATGAACTAAAGTAATGAGATTGATGATGCCTTGGTATAAAAGAAGGCTTGATGAACTAAAGTAATGAGATTGATGATGCCTTGGTATAAAAGAAGGCTTGATGAACTAAAGTAATGAGATTGATGATGCCTTGGTATAAAAGAAGGCTTGATGAACTAAAGTAATGAGATTGATGATGCCTTGGTATAAAAGAAGGCTTGATGAACTAAAGTAATGAGATTGATGATGCCTTGGTATAAAAGAAGGCTTGATGAACTAAAGTAATGAGATTGATGATGCCTTGGTATAAAAGAAGGCTTGATGAACTAAAGTAATGGGATTGATGATGCCTTGGTATAAAAGAAGGATTGATGAATTAATAGAATGAGATTAGGGGAGCGGGTGTCACGAACCGACACGTAGTATTAGGGGGACCGGGTGTCACGAACCGACACGTAGTATTAGGGGGACCGGGTGTCACGAACCGACACGTAGAATTAGGGGATCGGGTGTCACGAACCGACACGTAGAATTAGGGGATCGGGTGTCACGAACCGACACGTAGAATTAGGGGATCGGATGTCACGAACCGACACGTAGAATTAGGGGATCGGATGTCACGAACCGACACGTAGAATTAGGGGATCGGGTGTCACGAACCGACACGTAGAATTAGGGGATCGGATGTCACGAACCGACACGTAGAATTAGGGGATCGGGGGTCACGAACCGACACGTAGAATTAGGGGATCGGGTGTCACGAACCGACACGTAGAATTAGGGGATCGGATGTCACGAACCGACACGTAGAATTAGGGGATCGGGGGTCACGAACCGACACGTAGAATTAGGGGATCGGGTGTCACGAACCGACACGTAGAATTAGGGGATCGGATGTCACGAACCGACACGTAGAATTAGGGGATCGGGTGTCACGAACCGACACGTAGAATTAGGGGATCGGAGGTCACGTTCCGACACCAGGATAGTATATGGAGCGGAGTGTCACGTACCGACACGAGAGAAATAAAGATAATGAATCTTGAAAGATGTTAATATACTCAATCTAATGAACCTAATTCCCAAATGAGTATGGTATTGAGGCTTGAGTCCTCATGTGTGAACTTGGCGGTGCTTATTAATGATTATAGAACTTGTTGTTGCTACACGTTGAGTATTGTAGTTGATTTATGATATTATCTGATATATACTGTTTTCTATTTTGAGTTGGCCGATGATACCTACTCAGTACTTGTGTTTTGTACTGACCCCTACTTGTATGTTTCTTTCTTTGTCATTTGTGGAGTGCAGCAAACGTGCCATCGTCTTCAACTCAGCCGCAACTCTAGCCAGTCTTCATCAAGCCAGATTTCAGGGTGAGCTATTGCTTCTAGCTTGGACTGGATCTTCCTCTTCATGTCTTGATGCCTTGAGATTCCGGCATAGACTAGCTTTTTACTTATTTTAGCTTCTTAGATACTCTTAGATTAGTAATTTGAGGATAGATGTTCTTGTGGTGATGACTTCCAGGTTTTGGGAATAAATAGTATTGAGTTTTTGTAAGTTTTTTAATCGATTTTCATTAATGAGTTTTAAGTCTTCCGCATTATATTTTGTTATTTATGGTTGAAATGTTGGGGATTAGATTGGTTGGTTCGCTCACATAGTAGGATAAGTGTGGGTGCCAGTCGCGGCCCGTTTTGGGTCGTGACAACTTTGGTATCAGAGCATTAGGTTCGTTGGTCTCATCACACAAGAACGAGTCTAGTAGAGTCTTAAGGAACGGTAGGGGGACGCCTTTACTTTTTTTTGAGAGGCTATAGGACTTTAGGAAAATTCCATTCTTTCTTTCTTTCGTGCTATTACTTGGATCCAATTGGTATCTAGGTGATACAAATTGGTATCTGACCATCTTCACTCTATTTCGCAGATGGTTAGAACTAGAGCAACGACTACGTCAACACCAGCACCGGCGGGACAGGGTGCGTCTGAGCCAGCCACTGGGGCTGTAGCTCGAGGAAGAGCAGCGGCAAGAGGCCGTGGTAGAGGTCGTGGGAGGACGTCCTCTAGGGGAAGAGGACAAGCACCTGCCCCATCTAGTACTAGGGCGGTGACTCCTCCACCGACTGAGGAAGTAGTAAGAGAGGGTGAGGAAGGGGAAACTGAGCAAGTGCAGAATGAGGAACTACCACCCCAACCTACCCCAGAGATGATAAATCAGGTTCTTGCTTACCTTAGTGGGTTATCTGATCAAGGTCAAACACCTCCAGTGTTTTCTGCACCAGCACCTCAGGTTCCGGAAGTACAACAGGCAACTGCTGCGGCTCCCCGCATGGATGCTCCATTGGAAATAGGCACGTTTCCTCGTTTGACTACAGGGCCTATAATGACAAGCGATCAGCATGAACTTTTCAGTAAGTTCTTGAAATTGAAACCTCCAGTCTTCAAGGGTGCTGAATCTGAGGATGCCTACGATTTTCTGGTTGATTGTCATGAGTTACTACATAAAATGGGCATAGTGGAACGATTTGGCGTTGAGTTTGTAACCTATCAGTTTCAGGGAAACGCCAAAATGTGGTGGCGGTCACATGTTGAGTGTCAACCGGCACAGGCACCACCTATGACTTGGGCGTCATTCTCTAGCTTGTTTATGGAGAAGTATATACCCCGGACTTTGAGGGATAGGAGGAGAGATGAGTTCTTGAGCCTAGAGCAAGGCAGAATGACGGTCACTGCGTATGAGGCTAAGTTTCGTGCATTATCTAGGTATGCCACTCAGCTTTGCTTCAGTTCACAAGAGCGGATTCGCCGTTTTGTGAAAGGGTTGAGGTCAGATTTGCGGATTTCAGCCTTACAGGTAGCGGCTACAGCGAAATCCTTCCAGGAAGTGGTAGACTTCGTGATAGAGGTGGAGGGAGTGAAGCCAGATGACTTCACCATGGCATCGACATCTAAAAGGTTTCGAAAGGGAGGTGAGTTTAATGGTTCTTACTCTAGAGGACAGGGTTCAGGAGGTTACTCAGTCCGACCAATTCAGTCTTCACTACAGACTGTAGTTGGGGGTCCACCTCAGACCGGTCAACATTTCTCTGAGAGTGGAGGTTATTCCCAGACCTCGTCATTCTCACAGAGACCTATGCTAGACTCCAGAGAATGTTATGGATGTGGGGAGACTGGACATATTAGGAGGAATTGTCCAAAACAGAGTTATAGACCCCCGATAGCTAGAGGTAGAGGTGGTCATGGTAGAGGCCGTTATTCTGGAGGACGTGGTGGCCGAGGTAATGGTGGTCACCAAAACGGCCGGGGTGACGGACAAACTGGAGCTACTACAACACCACATGGTAGGGGCAACGGGCAGACAGGTGATAGGGCCCATTGTTACGCTTTCCCTGGGCGGTCTGAAGCGGAGACATCAGATGCTGTTATCACAGGTAATCTTTTGGTTTGTGATTGCATGGCTTCTGTATTATTTGATCCTGGCTCCACATTTTCATATGTATCTTCCTCATTTGCTACTGGTCTTAATTTACATTGTGAATTGCTTGACATGCCTATTCGTGTTTCTACTCCGGTGGGTGAGTCTGTGATAGTCGAAAAGGTATATAGGTCTTGTCTGGTGACTTTTATGGGTAGCAATACTCGTGTAGACTTGGTTATCTTAGAAATGGTTGATTTCGATGTAATTCTGGGTATGACTTGGCTTTCTCCAAATTTTGCAATCTTAGATTGTAATGCCAAAACTGTAACGTTGGCCAAGCCTGGGACAGATCCGTTAGTGTGGGAGGGTGACTACACTTCCACTCCAGTTCGTATCATCTCCTTTCTTCGTGCTAAGAGAATGGTTAGTAAAGGGTGTTTAGCTTTCTTGGCACACCTCAGGGATGA
Organism: Solanum pennellii; assembly: GCF_001406875.1. Classification (NCBI taxonomy): domain Eukaryota; kingdom Viridiplantae; phylum Streptophyta; class Magnoliopsida; order Solanales; family Solanaceae; genus Solanum; species Solanum pennellii. The sequence continues at coordinate 49,231,767 of NC_028648.1, read as the reverse complement.
TACTACCCAAGTACCTTCAATTGAGTCGGTTTCGATAGTCCGTGAGTTTCTGGATGTGTTTCCTGCAGACCTTCCTGGTATGCCACCGGATAGGGATATTGACTTTTGCATTGATCTGGAGCCGGGCACTCGCCCCATTTCCATACCTCCTTATAGAATGGCTCCAGCAGAGTTAAGGGAGTTAAAAGCCCAACTTCAAGAATTGTTAGGGAAAGGCTTTATTAGACCGAGTGCATCCCCTTGGGGTGCTCCTGTTTTATTTGTGAAGAAGAAAGATGGGAGTCTTCGGATGTGCATAGATTACCGGCAACTAAATAAAGTAACTGTTAAGAACAGGTACCCTCTTCCTCGCATTGATGACTTGTTCGATCAGTTACAAGGTGCTTGTGTCTTCTCTAAGATTGACTTGAGATCCGGTTATCATCAACTGAAAATACGGGCAACGGATGTGCCAAAGACTGCTTTTAGAACCAGGTATGGGCATTACGAATTTGTAGTGATGTCTTTTGGTCTTACGAATGCCCCTGCTGCGTTCATGAGTTTGATGAACGGGATTTTTAAGCCATATTTGGATCTCTTTGTGATCGTATTTATTGATGATATACTAGTATACTCTAAGAGCAGGAAAGAACATGAGGAGCACTTGAGGATTGTGTTGGAAGTATTAAGGGAGAAAAGGCTTTATGCCAAATTCTCCAAGTGTGAGTTTTGGCTAGATTCAGTGTCCTTCTTGGGGCACGTGGTTTCTAAGGATGGAGTGATGGTGGATCCTTCTAAGATTGAAGCAGTGAAGAGTTGGGTAAGACCTACTAATGTTACAGAGGTAAGAAGCTTTGTTGGTCTAGCTAGCTACTACCGTCGATTTGTCAAGGGATTTTCTTCTATTGCTTCGCAGCTAACAAATTTGACTAAGCAGAATGTTCCCTTTGTATGGTCGGAAGAATGTGAAGAAAGTTTTCAGAAACTCAAGACTTTGTTGACTACTGCACCAATTCTTACCTTGCCAGTAGAAGGTAAGAATTTCATTGTCTATTGTGATGCATCTTATTCTGGTTTGGGTGCAGTGCTAATGCAGGAGAGAAATGTAATTGCTTATGCTTCGAGGCAATTAAAAGTGCATGAACGTAACTATCCGACCCATGATTTGGAGTTGGCTGCAGTAGTATTTGCATTAAAGCAATAGAGACATTATCTATATGGGGTCAAGTGTGAAGTTTATACAGATCATCGTAGTTTACAGTATGTCTTTACTCAGAAAGATTTGAATTTGAGACAGAGGAGGTGGATGGAACTACTGAAGGACTATGATATTACTATTTTGTATAACCCAGGAAAAGCTAATGTTGTGGCAGATGCTTTAAGTAGAAAAGCAGGGAGCATGGGTAGTTTAGCCCACTTACAGGTTTCTAGACGCCCATTGGCTAGAGAGGTTCAGACTTTGGCTAATGACTTTATGAGGTTGGAAGTACTAGAGAAAGGAGGATTTTTGGCCTGTGTGGAGGCAAGATCTTCTTTTCTTGACAAGATTAAGGGAAAGCAGTTTGCTGATGAGAAGCTGAGCCGAATTCGAGATATGGTATTGCGAGGAGAGGCTAAAGAGGCAATAATTGATGAGGAAGGCGTTTTGAGGATTAAGGGAAGGGTATGTGTGCCCCGTGTTGATGATTTGATTCACACTATTCTTACAGAGGCTCATAGTTCAAGGTACTCTATACATCCTGGTGCAACCAAAATGTATCGCGACCTAAAGCAACATTTTTGGTGGAGTAGAATGAAGCGCGACATTGTTGATTTTGTTGCCCAATGCCCAAATTGTCAGCAGGTGAAGTATGAACACCAGAGGCCTGGAGGGACACTTCAGAGAATGCCCATTCCTGAATGGAAGTGGGAAAGGATTGCAATGGATTTCGTGGTTGGTCTTCCCAAGACATTGGGTAAGTTTGATTCTTTTTGGGTAATTGTTGACAGGTTAACTAAGTCTGCTCACTTCATTCCGGTCAAGATGACTTACAATGCAGAGAAGTTAGCCAAACTCTATATCTCAGAAATTGTTCGATTGCATGGAGTTCCACTTTCCATCATATCAGATAGAGGTACGCAGTTTACTTCTAAGTTTTGGAGAACATTGCATGCGGAATTAGGTACTAGGTTGGACCTTAGTACTGCATTTCACCCTCAGACCGATGGACAGTCTGAGCGAACGATTCAGGTATTGGAAGATATGCTTCGTGCATGTGTGATAGAATTTGGTGGTCATTGGGATAACTTCTTACCCTTAGCAGAGTTTTCATACAATAATAGCTATCACTCAAGTATTGATATGGCTCCTTTCGAAGCATTGTATGGGAGGAGATGTAGGTCTCCCATTGGTTGGTTTGATGCATTTGAGGTTAGACCTTGGGGTACTGATCTTTTGAGGGATTCATTAGAGAAGGTGAAATCTATTCAAGAAAAGCTTTTAGCGGCTCAAAGTAGGCAAAAGGAATATGCAGATCGAAAGGTTAGAGACTTGGAGTTCATGGAGGGTGAGCAAGTCTTGCTGAAGGTTTCGCCCATGAAAGGGGTGATGCGGTTTGGTAAAAGGGGTAAGCTAAGCCCAAGGTATATTGGACCATTTGAAGTACTTAAGCGAGTAGGGGAGGTGGCTTATGAATTAGCCTTGCCTCCAGGGCTGTCAGGAGTGCATCCGGTATTTCATGTGTCTATGTTGAAAAGATACCATTGGGATGGAAACTACATCATTCGTTGGGATTCAGTTCTGCTTGATGAGAATTTGACTTATGAGGAGGAGCCTGTTGCCATTCTAGATAGAGAAATTCGCAAGTTGAGATCAAGGGAGATTGCATCCATCAAAGTTCAATGGAAGAATCGACCAGTTGAAGAGGCCACTTGGGAGAAGGAGGCTGATATGCAAGAAAGATACCCACACCTGTTTACAGATTCAGGTACTCCTTTTCGCCCTTGTTTTTCTTCTTGTGATCGTTCGAGGACGAACGATGGGTAAATTGGTATCTATTGTAACGACCTGTTTAGTCGTTTTGAGCATTAGAGTTATTCTGGGAAATACTATCAGGATCGATGGATCCCACGACGGACCGTCATGGGCACGACGGACCGTCGAGGAGGTCTCGTTCCAAAACACTTAGAATTTAGAAATTTGGGTACTGAGATCGACTCTCTGAACTTCGCGACGAAATGGCAGGACGGACCGTCACAGACATGACGGGCCGTCACAGACTCTTTAATGAATTGAGTCTCTGAACTTTGTGACGGAAGCAGCAGGACGGACCGTCGCAGGCACGACGGGCCGTCACAGTCTCCGTAAGCCCACTCGGGTCGGAATTCTGCTTAAGTTTTTAAAGGGGCGTTTTGGACTATTCATGCTTATAATTATAAAGTTAGAGGGTTAATGTTAATAAATCAATTACTTGGGGGTTAAAGGAGATAACCTTGAAATAAATAGTGGGTTATTTTTACCATCTTTTATACTTAGTTATATGACAATTAGGGTAAAAGAAAGAGGGTTTGAATAAGAAAAATAGAGAGAGAAAAAGAAGAGAGAGCGGACGAGCGAGAGACAGGGAGAAGCGAAGAGGAAAGCTTTGAGAAGTAACTTGCTTGATCACAATTCTTCGGTGGAGGTAGGTTATGGTTTATGCT
>NC_028648.1:49227563-49227899 GCF_001406875.1 Solanum pennellii | reverse complement strand
CACCAGGATAGTATATGGATCAGAGTGTCACGTTCCGACACCAGGATAGTATATGGATCGGGTTGTCACGTTCCGACACCAGGATAATAGTGGATCGGGTGTCACGTTCCGACACCAGGATAGTAGTGGATTGGGTGTCACGTTCCGACAAGCAGATGCTTTAAGTAGAAAGGCAGGAAGCATGGGAAGTCTAGCTCACTTGCAAGCTTCTAGATGCCCGTTGGCTAGAGAAATCCAAAACTTGGCTAATGACCTTATGAGGCTAGAAGTGAATGAGAAGGGAGGATTTTTGGCCAGTGTGGAGGCGAGATCTTCTTTTCTTGACAAGATCAAGGG
>NC_028648.1:49141390-49223792 GCF_001406875.1 Solanum pennellii | reverse complement strand
TTGGACTGGATCTTCTCCTTCATGTCTTGATGCCTTGAAGTTCCGGCATGGACTAGCTGTTTATTATTTTAGCTTCTTAGATATTCTTAGATTTAGTAATTTGAGGATAGATGTTCTTGTGGTGATGACTTCCAGTTTTTGGGACAAATAGTATTGAGTTTTTAGAAGTTATTTAAACGATTTTCATTAATGAGTTTTAAGTCTTCCGCATTATATTTTGTTATTTATGGTTGAAATGTTAGGGTATAGATTGGTTGGTTCGCTCACATAGTAGGATAAGTGTGGGTGCCACTCGCGACCCGTTTTGGGTCGTGACAGTTTTAGTGACTGCCCACATTGTACCTGCATAGAAATCTGCATAAAGATACCTTCGATAGTTCTATATCAATAATCATATAGTTATATAATCAAAAAACTTGGAAAAGAACTGAATTAATAGACATACTTTCTGGACATGCAAGGATTAGTCGTGGACCTATTATGTTGTTGTGTCCTCTTCATTTCACACATATCACATCTGTTGGAAGCTGAATTTTCCTGATCATCATATTATACAAAGTAAGGCATGTCTCATTCATATCAAACTAAGCAGCATATAAAAAATGGTAGTGCCCGAGTTTAAGCATGTTAACCTTGATGTATAAGAAGAATATCAACATGAGTATCAGCATGAGTAGGCTATATGTCAAATCATATAGCTAAAGATTAGCATGTTTATTCATTACAACAGAAAAACAAGAGTCATCAATCAAGTTGAACGAGCTTTCCCCAATCACAAAATTATCGAAATGCAAACTTTCAACATATATTCAACAAAAAGTATCTTTTGGATAGATAGATACATGGCCTAATATAGATGCAAAAAGAAGGGAAATTTGCAGTATATCTGTGATAGTTGAAAAGGATGGGGTTTCCATGGCTCACTACAATGTTATCAAAAGTAGCCTTACGATAATACAGTAACACAATCACAAGAATAAATAGCAGAAGCTTGAGAGAAGTAACAGAAACTTGGTTGGAAATAAAAATAAATTGCAGCAGCTTCAAAATAGTTTATATGCACTCACCTTCTATTGGAGAAATTTTGAAATGTTCGCCCATATTAATTTATATACCATCAACTCCACAGTATTCATTCTCTTCAGGCAATTTTATCTTCTTCTCATCGACTACGTACCCTCACTTACAATGCACAAATTGAAAATATATCCATAATCAATAGAATACAGTTGAAAATCAAAGCACTAGATAAAGAACATAACAATGAAATAGAAAAAGTGATGTACACTTGGAAAAGTCAGTAAGGAGTGTAGTAGTACCCTCCTATAGGTGGCACTCCAATGCCATTTATTGGTGCCATGCAATAAGGTATCTCAGATGGTTTTGTACCATAGTATCCACCACTGCTGATCTTGGACAAACTCGTTGGTCCTTGCATCCCATTTCTAGCGTATTGCTGCCATACAATTTTCTCGTGTACAATTTTCAACATTAATTCAAATACATGATGATCTTCAACAATTCTAACAATTGCAGACAGTAATGTGCATAGCAATAAGCATTTTGACATGCTATAATCAATAAATAGCAATTTCAAAGTTAAAAGGTGAGTGAATTGAGGGAAAGACGATGACATTAAAACTTCCAGATAGAAAGCAAAATTTATATGACAGTGAATTTAGTGAGACTCTGCATTTCAGAAGGAGCAGCTAATTGGGGAAATTGGAAAGGAGCGGTGGCTTGTCAAGTTCAGGGTTGACATATACAATTAGATGATACCAATTGTGTGAGGTCAAGGATTCAATAGGCAGCTGTAGCTATAAACAATTGTGATTGATACTAACACGATGTCACCATGTTTGATGTTCCTACTTCACAATCATGAATCACCTACAAATAAGGTTACTATCCTAATAAATCAAATAACTAAGATATAGAGAAACTATTGTATCCCCAGATTACTAAATCAACTTCCAAGACTTCAACTAACATAAGAAACAGAATGCAAAAAAAATTGATACAGTATTTCTCACTCTTCACTCTTCAGTTATATTAAATTACATAAGAATTCTCTGGCAGAGAACTATTCTTTTTGACAAAGAAAACATCTCTTTTAACGGGCCCTATCTGTTTTCAATAATAATTCTATAGAATCTAGGATCATATGGAAAAACTATGTTTTCATTCTTCTGGAGAAATAAAAGCTCATAGTCTGAACATGTATTAACATGGCCATAGCTGTTGGATGATATATTTTAGATGAAATAGTTGTAGAAATAGAATAGAATCAGTAACTAGTATCGAAACTTACTTTTGATATGTAACATATATCAGCATCAGAATCGTCTGAAGGTAGGAATTTTTCATAAGTTACTTAAAATATCCCATTGAGAGCCCCAAGAATGTCTATGCCAGACTTTAGCTCGTTTTGCGTGTCGTTGATTTCAGCTTCTGTAAAAAAAACAATATATTTTCCTTTTGGATAGACATTATGGGAGTCAGAAAAATTGAAATTGTACATCTAACCTTCATGTCCACTAAATACGTCTCCATTATCTTTAAAGTTTCTTCGAACAAAACAATGGATAAACATGTATGACAACTGGTGTAATATATCAGCAATTTTTACGGCTTTGTCTTATAAAAGATGCCCTAGCTGGTCATACAAAGTGTTTGACGTAGCTTGAGCATAAAAGCTTAGGCATTATTCAGCACATGATAATCAAATCACACATCATAGTATTTCAGGGTCCCAAGCCATGAGCATCCTACTTTCTTCATATAAACTGCCGCAAAGTCTAACTTATCAAATTATCATACATGTTGAAATTGCAGAAAACGATATCCTACCGACCAGTTTATTCATTACCATGTAGTGTGCTAATTCTATTCTAGACCAGCCTCTAATTACCCAAGAGTTATAATGACCAACCAAAATAAGCTTAATATTAGTATATGTACATCTTTCACATTGTAAAATGACAGAGAGGGAGAGAGAATTGATCATTTTATATCACATGTAAATCAGTAGCCTAACTCATAACAGAGACCTCAATACCAAAATGTCAACAGACCTTTGGATACCCATTACTTCCATAATCAGCCAGTCTACTAGATAGGAAAAATGACAATATCCTTTAATCTGGTGCACATCTTCAGATTATTTTTTAGACTTCTTAATCTCGCAGAAACAACTAGACTTTCGAAGAATGTTAAGATTTCCATCTAATATGTGATTGATCAAGACAATTAAACTATCTTAGAAACAAGAAAGTCACTCAAAGGACCAGATAAAAGACTGATTGTTAATTACAATTTGCATATGACATTCTAGAGCAGTCATTACTATATTATTAATTGTTGATACATATTCCAGAAGCACAGGAATAACAATCATCCCTGTGGAAATTGTTTAATTAAAATAAAAATGCAATATCTTCCCGTGCCATGTTAACTATACAAGTCACTTTTAGCACCTCAAATCTGTCATACTGTCACACCTACTGACATGTGCATTTGGATTCTGCTAGGATAAGCCATCATAAATAATTTTTTCTATTTTATCATCTAATGTGCTAATTACTATACATCTATACTAACAATTGCATTTTACGACAAGGTATCCATACTTGACATAGCTCAAGCAAAACCCCTCATTTTAGCAAAGATTCCATTTTCATACCTTTAATCCTTAACAACATCCATGTAACATTTCCACAAAAAGGGCCACTCCATAGAACAATACTATCAACATTCAAAGGTTTATTCTCTATCATAAGTAACATAAAGAGGAAATGGAAAGTGAACTTGAAGATTATTTGTTTTGATGGAGTCCAGATTTTCTTAACTGCATCACTACGTGATATGTCAAAAGTACCAACAAATTTTTGCAGAGCTGGTGAAATCGATTGAGGTTTCAGTATGCCTTCAGAACGACCTTTTCCAGCCACGGTTGTTGTGGTTGCCGGAGATGTCTTTCGACGGAGGTCTTTGCTTCAGCCATTAGAGTTCTGAAATAGTTTCCGAAAACCCTAGATGATGCCATGGTTTTCCTTGGATTCTACAAAAACCCTAGAAGATGAGAGTTAGAGTTGTTTATATTGAGAGTTTTTTAATTTATTTTGTATGAGTTCCTTTTTTGGCTAATTGAAAATAAGAGGGGAAGTTAAATATGTTGACGGGGATAAAATATCGGGAAAATTACATGGAATGGCAACCATCCCCAAGTAATTAGCTAATAAGGGTATAGTTTAATTTATTTACTCTCAATAACTATAGTTTTATTTTTTTTGTCATAATTAACGAGACCCACCACCTTTTTGTATACCCAATCATAAAAAAAAAGTTATCTTTTTATATATAATTTTATCAAATCAATTTTATCTTTCCTACACCCATTCCATATCTTTCTCCTAAAATCACTCCTCCACTTCTATTTTGAATTTTGAATTTTGGAAAATTTCACGATATCCCTGTTGTCTTACTTTCATTAATCTAATTTTTTTAAATTTTTTTCCTTCATCAACATAATTATATATGTATTATTTTTCTTAGTTTTTTCATATTTTTTTTTTAAAATTCTTTCTTTCTTCTCAGTTTAAAGTTCTTCAAAATGAGAATAAAGGATTCATCTCCATATATGAGGATTACCAGAGGTATGTCATTGCATGTCAATATTGTTGATAATCCACCTTCGTTTTCAATTGAGTTATTTCAGGATTTTGGGGTCAATGTAGGGTATATGACAAAACATAAACAAGTTCAAGTTGAACAATATCTTGAATAGAGATTCAAGAAAAAAATGACCCAATGACAATTCAGAAAGTCATCAACAATGCGAAATTTAGCGGCATTAAGATAGTTGAAGGTTGAAGCAAGAGAAAAGTCAAAAACATAAATTTAGACGAGATTGGATCTATCTCATCAAAACTGGACAGAACTAGACAAATCTGAAGAACATCAGGTTGTGTAATTTATATACAAATTACTAAAGTTATGTATATAGTGGGTTGTGTATTAAGGTAATATATACAAAGTATTATGAGATATTTGTTATTTGTATACAAATATTTGTATAAAAGAAATTTGTTAATCATTGTATAATACATATATAAAATTATAGTATATTATACAAATTCGTCGATATATACAAAAAATTATGAACATGATAAAATATTGTATATATAAACATTACACACTAAATACACAAACATATTTCAAGCTTACCATATATACAATTGACAAATGAATATTATACAATCATTTTGATCATTAATTTTTTTTAAAAACATGAAATTACGTATGTACATATACAAATATAATCCATATACCAAATTATTGTATATTATACAAATCCGTAGATATATACTATAAAAAAATGAACATAATAAAATATTGTATACAAATAAACTACAGAAAATAATTAAGAACAAATACAACACACTTTTTATTTAAAAAAACAAACATGATTGTCATATATACATTTTTCATATTTATGATGATCACATATACATTTAATAATACATAATAAATTACACATGAAATTGTATAAAAAATTATTTACAATTTCTCAAATATATACAATAGAATCAATGTATATATATACAAATAAAATCATCAACGTCTAAGTGTTTCATACGACTTATTTTTTAATAAAATTGAGGAAATATTTGATTTTGAATGGTTAGCTTAAATAATGGGATTGTGTAAATGTTTGTTACCTTATTTAGAGATATTGTTACCATTCAATGAATAAGTAAAATATTAAATAAATTAAAAATAAAAAAATATTTTATACAAATTAAAAGATACATAACAAACTAAACTATACCCATAAAATGTAATTATGTAAACTACACCCATATAATGTTATTTAATAAATTATGTTTGCTATATATGAAATTTTCCCTAAAATATCCTAGTGGAAATTTTAGGAAATCTATGAGGCCACACTCTGGACAAGGCCTGTAAAGTGTTGCCTTTAGTATTTTTGGGTACACTTTTAAAGTGTAGCCTTAGTTTTTAGGTTTTGACAACGGTAACATTAGTAACATTTGTAAAGTGTGCTCTTTTATGGTATAGGCTACATTTTGTAAGCGCATTCAAATCATAATATAATTGTCAACACTTGTTTACATATGTGAATGCACTTTTAATGTGTGGTACTTTTATTATTTTATAAATAACACTTTATAAGAGCCTGTTTGGCTCAGCTTAAAAGCTGGTCAAACTGACTTAAAAGTTGGTTTTTGACTTATTTAGCTGTTTGGCAATACTCAAAATAACTTATTTTAAGTTAAAAAAAAAACTTATTTTTAAGCCAAAAGTTAAAAGCTGGGGTAGGGGTGCTTTTTTTTTTTAGCTTATAAGCTGTTTTAAGTTGACCACATTTTTACCTTTTTGCCCTTAATATTCTTATACAATCTCCAAATTACCCACATAACCCTAACATCTCTTTCTTCCATAACCCTTAATATTTTTGCCCTCAATATTTTTAGACAATTATTATTATCTATGGATGAAACTAAAATAAATCTTAAATCGTTCTTTGATCTATTCAAATTATATATCTTTAAAATCTATGATAAGTTTATATTCCTCTTATAAATAATTTGTGATGAGAAAGAAATATGTGAATGATAGCAAAATATAATTATTTATGGCTGTAAAATATAAATTAATTAACTTTTATTATGTTAACAACTTTTGAGGGTATTTCAGACATTTTGATTTAAAAAGCTGTTTATCAGCACTTATTTGCCAAAAACACATCAACAACTTTTTTTTTAACTTCAGCACTTTTATCCAAACGCATAACTGCTTATTTTAAAAATAAGTTTCAGCACTTTCAAAAGTACTTTTTTAAAGCTGCTTTTATTAAGCCCATCCAAACGGGCCCTTAGTAGTGAATTATACTGTATATATAAAGTAAATTTGTATTTATGTGAATATATATATATATATATATATATATATATATATATTTTGAACCCCATCAATGACATGAAAAATGAGATAGTCCAGTGACAGTTTCCTTCAAAACTAATCTTTGACGTCTAGGATTGAAATCCTTCAGATAGCATTTTACTTTTACTTTTTTAGTTTCAGATATTTTCTTTTAATTCCAATTTCGTGTATATATATATATATATATATATATATATATATATATATCACCTTAAAAGCATGAACTCTCAAATTTAAATGTTGAATTACTATAACACCCCCAATTAAAAGTACTCAATTTATTATTATATTAAAGTAGATACCTTTCACATTATAGGGTTGTGACTTTTTCAATAAGTTGTGACTTTTCCAAAGGGTTGTGACATTTTCAATGAGTTGTGACTTTTCAGAAGGGTTGTGATTTTTTAAAGTGTTGTGACTTTTCCGATTGGTTGTGACTCTTCTGATAAGCAATGACTTTTTCAAAAGGTTGTGACTTTTCTGATAAGACACAATTAGCACCGATTCATACCACTATTTGTTAGTTATAAATAGAGGGATTTCGTCTCACTTTTAATCTACGATTTTTTAAGTTTTCTACTCTTTTTCTTCTTAAAAATCTCAAGTGTTATTATGAACAATTGATTAAGTTTGAAAGTCAATGAATTTCGAGTTACCACATTAGAAAGAATTGGTGAAAAAATTATAGCAAATCATTCATCAGTTCACACTCATATTTTTTTTCTTACGATTATCATGAGTTAAGAAATTATGAGAGGCACAACAATAATAAACAAATATGAAAAAAAAAACATGATTTGGGTAAAATTTTTCTTCTTTATTTGTTATTTTTTGTGATTTTATCCTCAAATGAAGGAATTTCTTCCAAATTTTGCTTGAACGACGGGCATCTATGTAGTCCATTGAATTATTAATTTTGATGTTCAATCAACTATTTCAAAAACAATTTTTTACTGTTTACTTATTATATGATAATATTACCATGAAAATCATTATTTTTTTATTAGATATGTATGTTAAAATGAATGAGAAATAAAGTGGTTGTGGCAAGGTTTCAATCAAATAAAACACTAGATTGAATATAACATAAACATATATTTTCGTCTTCCTTCTTAATTGGCTTTGCATTGTTCCATATACTTTTTTTTATATTTATATGAACAAAAATTTTAAGTATGAATTTTTTGTTATGTTGTATTCATTATAATTTGAGGAAATGTTACAAAAGATACACTCCTTGTTAACTATATAAAAATAGATTAAAAAAATTGTGATTGTTCATAAAAATGATCTTAAATCAAATAATAGATTCTACAAGTAATACTTTAAATTTTATTCATCTATTAATTTTTATCATTAAAAAAGTTTAATATTTTATATCACGATATGGTTTTTATAAGATACTAGATACTTTTATTAGACACCAATTATATGATATACATGCGGCAGATTAAACGAGAAAACTAAAATTCCACAAAGTTAAGGTAGAAACTTAAGAAATGAAATATCTTTTACCATAATTGATGTTGTTCATATATTAAAATTATTTTTTTACGCTGAAATATATATATCTAAAACAAAGAATTAGTCAAGCTCAGTGTTTTAAAAAATGATTTTGGGGCGAGTTTCAGGAAGAGTCTCGGGGCGGGGCGTACCAAAAATGCTCCAGGGTGTATATTAAACACGTAGATCCATAAGGCGTGAGTTCTAAAATTATGGTGTAAGCCTCGAGTATAAAAACGTAAGACCTGAACATAAAAAGGTAGGCCCAGGCATTTTAAATTTGTTTTTTTGAACCTTTTTTTGCTTTAAATCATATTTTTTTTTATTACTGTAATGATATTTATCAAATAGTTATTATGATACTTTTATTTCTTCATTATTCATTATTAATACTTATTTCAAATAATAATCATAATATAATTTCTATATATTATATGTTTTTATAAAAAATATTATTTATAAAATCATTGAAAGGTTTGTTTTTCTTATTTTATTAGTAATAAAACTATGAATTAAATATACATGAGATAACGAAGCGTAGATTCACGGGACTTATGCCCCGTGTCTCCGGGCTTATGCCTCGCTCCTTAGTGTATAAAATATATCGTCTCACGCTCCTTCCTTTCAAAACACTGGTCAAGCTACATATTTGACATACGCTCAAACTTCTATTTAACATCATTCGTTATAATAACAAACTAAACTTTTTGTTTGTAAAATTATATTTCTATGAAAGTCTTACTCAAATATTAATTGAGTAATAACATTTTGTAAAAGATTATAAAAAAATGTCACTTTCTCCACATATTTAAACTTTAAATCGATTTAGAAATGTTTCAATGATATTGATCATTCTGATCACAAAATACAAATAACTTTATCACAATTTGTATTAATCGTTTAAAAAGATTTCAACATCGTATACTATACAAAAATGATATGTATAGTGTCTTTTAAAACATCGTATATTATACGTAGCACACACACGTGCCGTAAGACGTGTGTGTGTGTGTGTGTGTGTATATATATATATATATATATATATATATAACATGCTAAAAGTGTGGTTTAGTTTCATTTTTTTAGTTCTAGTTCTGTCTTTTACAGTTTTTTTTTCATATATAAAACATGCTAAAAGTATGGTTTTGAATCCAAAAGAATTCAAGGGTTCCATTCCTTGAAATGGAAATTGTTGGCTTATTTACACGTTTATACTTTTATTTTTCGAACCCCTAAATGAAAATCCTAGGTCCGCCATTGCCTATAGTAAATAACCGGTGGGAAACTATAGGAGAAGTATAATACTAGGGATGTTTGAATCATCTGTACATTAGGGAAAGGCTAACAATGTTTAATATGATCTGAAACATGTGTTATGTATTTGAGTCGCACAATGGGAGAATGTCAAGTTAAGAAGTTAAGCAAGTTGTAAAAAAAATTGGCAAAAGTTAACGCAAATTTATTTCGTAAAATTCCTAAATCTGGGTAAGATGTCTATAAAGGGTTAGAGAACTGACTACCCATCAAATCGTAGGACGAGCATAGTTTTCAAGGCACTAAATTGTTCATCCATACAATTTTATAATGGAGAGATATTTGTATTTTTACAAGACTATACAAGAAAGTATATGAAGTAGGCCCCTAGCTCGGTGGAGACTTATAAAAGTGTTGTCTATTTCATATAAATTTTTTTAAAAAATTGTCAAAAACCCTTTAACCAAAGCCATAGGCTAGGAATTCTCCATGGATCTATGTGTTCTTAGCTCAAAAGTTAAACAAAAGTTGCTCTACGTCGTGAGCTTGGTATTATTGGTATAGTTTCTTATAGGATTGTGTGAAAGGGCTCCATGAGAATAGAGACAATGAGGTTTTGTCTACCAAATGAGAAATGTTTGGGGGTGTAGCAAGATAAGAACCATATTTTATGAGTTAATAGTTATAATAGACCCTGGATAGTAACTTCAAAGCAGAAATGTGTACCAATATCAAATTGTTGTAGTTATTCTTATTCTTGTTTGTTAATTGACCTTACATTATGTTGTATTTTCATATGGTGCGGAAAAATGTAAGGTTACTAATGTTTCCCAAACTACACCAATAATTGGAACTAAAGTTGTAACATCCTGTAAATTTATAAGATAAAATTCTGTCACGCCTTGAGCCTACAACCTGGGCGTGACCAACACTCGAAGACCATTGCTAGCCTCAAGCGGACCTTTGGTCTGACTTACTTAACCCAGGGGAATACTATATGCATATTTATAAGGATTAATAGCATCTAACTTAACTAAATAATAACATAATCTGAGAATGTTCAAAGATTAGACATTCAACTTGGTCAAAATTGGCAATTCAAGTCTTTAACATAATAGATGAAACTGAAAAGACTCAAATGACTAATATTTGGCTGGTCAAAATTGGCAATCCAAGTCTTTAACATAATAGATGAAAATGAAAAGACTCAAATGACTAATATTTGGCTGTCTATGAAACCTCTAAACAACAGAGATAGAAGTTGGAACAAACCCCACAACATCCTAATACCTAAAACAGAAAGCAAAATAAAAGAGTCCTCCGAAATGCAAGGAGGCTCACCAACAAACTTTGAATGCTCAAGCGGATCAATAAGGCGACGCTGGATGTTTATTCTGGTTACCTACGTCTACATCATAGTACGATGTACGCCAATTGACATCACAATAATACCAACTATTTTAATAATGTTAATAATTTACTAACTACAATCTTTATTCTTCAACGAAGATTCCAACTAATTAGATATTGGTTAGCAAGTTTACCAACATATTACATTTCTTTACTAATTTACCAACATATTTATACTTGTTCGGTAAATTTAGCAACACAATCCAGTCGTTGGTAAATGTTTGGTTAGGAATTCATTGGCAATATGTTATTAAAATATCTAATATACTTTTGTCATATTTACCAATCAATATATACTTCGTTGGTTATATTACCAACAAAAGGTGTACGCTAGTAATATTTCAGTTGGTAATCATTGATAGAACGTTGCTAAATTTGGTACCATTTTCCCACCGTATTTACCAACTAAAATACTTCGTTAGTAAGATTTTTGTTGGTAATCTGTTAGAATTTCGTGTTAAGCTTTAAAATATAAGTCAGTTAGATATATGTTGATAATTAATAGTAAAGACTAACCAACTTAAGTTGTTAGTGAAATATGTTGGCAATTTTTTTTTTGTAGTGATAGGTTTGAAAGAGATTCTGAAAAACACTTACCTGGCTGTTCTCAACTCATGAATACTTAACTAAACTTATTTCATTATGAAGCAGTTTAAAACAGATGGAATAGAAAGAAAAACTTGTTTAAATACATGATATCAACTCTGTTTATATAAAGGGTACTACATAACTCTGAATGTATATAAAAATACAATAAACTGATGTATATAAAAATATAATAACTTCTGTAGGAGATTCTCTAACTGACAACCATCACTATGATCCTAGGTTATGGTACGCTCCATCATATACCTTGCCACCTGTATCGGACCTGAACGCACTAATTGGATCCACTAGTTCTATGCTAAAAAGTACTAAGGAATCATTTAAATAGTATGATCCTTTCTCTGCCTATGATGGGTACATGGTTTATGGGGGCTTGAGTTAATATGAATTTCGTGTCCCAATATCGATGCTCAATACTACTCCCAAAATATACTAGCTCATATGTGTTTAAAACAATTTCTCTTTGATTTGAGTAAATTTTCAAACTTAGCTTAAAAGCTCTCTGGGAAATCATGATTTCCTCTTTACTGAAAAACTAGCTCAATGACTCTTTTGGAAATATCAGTTCCTTTCTTGTATTAAATGTGAAAACATTTACAAACTTTTAGGAATACTTAGTTCCCTTATAACTTTTGGAGAAATGAACTTATCTCTTTACTCTTTAATTAACGTGAAACTGGAGTCTTAAAAACAAAGGTTAAAACATTGTTAAAGACTCTTGAAAACTTAATAAACTCTACTTCAACTTGCTTCTTAACTTCTTGACTTGACTCTTAAATTCTCTCGGCATTGATTCTAACTTTCCTTGAATTGAATTATGAATTCAAGGTTATGATTCGTGTTTTTGGAAGATTTCTAGGTGTTTATAAATCATTTGAAGTAGTTAGAATCAATGGAAACTATTAATATACTTTAAAAAGACTTAAATAGACTGAATAACAAAAACTGGGTGGAAAATGTTGATTCAGGCGCGTATGGGGTGGGCCGCGCCAGCCTCACTTGATTGAGACTCCTTTCTGGCACACCTCCCCATCCTTCCTGGCGCTATGGGGGCGCGTTGCGCCAACCTGTTCCTTATGCAAAAATATGTCAATTTTTTCCTCTCATTTTCTGACCTTAAATTATTTAATTCGATTATTTTTCTCAAATTCATTTTAGATTCATATACCCACATCATATATAAAAGGAGCTAATCCAATGAACTCAAGAAACAACACTTTTTATATCAAGAAATTCACAAACCTCAACTCATGTTCAAGAACGAAAGCAATTCAAGAACAACCAACAAGAACATTCAATTTCCAATCATTTTAAAATGATTCACTCCAAATAAAATATTCTTGGCACGTGGTGAACGAACCCAACATTATGGAAAACTCACATACGTGGTAGAAGCAATCCTTTGGCGAAAACACCAATGTCCTTTGTTAATCTTGATGAATTTGCCCTTATTCCTTTCTTCCTTTCTCTTAAGCCCTAGTGTGAAAATCCCAAATTCTAAAACTGACTTAAGTTAAGTCTTGACCCCTATTAAACTCCTAAAAACATATTAAAATAATAAGGTAGTGAAAAGACTAAAATACCCTTTAAAATTTTGGAATTGGACATTTCCTTAATCATACATCCCAACTTCAAAAAGTAAAACTCACTCATACAAACTCAGAATTGCGCAAACTAGGCGGCTGGAAAGATCGTTCCAAGAGCTTTCTAGCCATGGAACTACACCTAACTCATCCTGATCTAGGAGTTATAGCTGTTCGAAGTTGACCAAAAACTCACTAAAAATTTCCAGATTTCCTTATACTTTGCAAAATAAGTATTTCTCGATTTTAAACTCCTCTCTAGTATTTTCTAGTCATGAGATGTTATAAGGTATTCCCCTTGGGAACATTCGTCCTTGAATGAGGTTACTCTTATTAGACTAAGGGTAATGATATCAAGTTCAAACACCCAAAGAGCAAATGCAACAACAACAACATGCTTACTCATAACTTAAAAAGTACTAAGAGAAAATCCATACCTTGGTCTGTATTTCTCCAGATTCAAAGCGATGTGGATATCTCTTCTTCATGTCCTCTTCAACTTCCCAAGTAGCTTTTTCAACAAATTTATTCATACAAAGGACCTTGACTGATGCTACCTCTTTTGTTCTCAACTTGCGAACTTGGTGATATAGAATTTGCACCGGAATCTCCTCGTAAGACAACTTATATTTGATCCCAACATTTTCAGTTGGAATGATCAATGAAGGATCACCCAAGCACTTCTTCAATATGGAGACATGAAATACTGGATGAAACGCCGTCAACTCTTGTGATAGATCCAACTCATAAGCTACATCGTCAATTCTCTTGGATATTCTATAAGGTCCAATATATCGGGACTAAGTTTCCCCTTTCTACCAAACCTCATAACACCATTCATGGGTGAAAATTTTAAGTAGACCCAATCATCTACTTCAAACTCCAATGCTCTCCTCCTAATATCCGCATAGGATTTTTTATGACTTTGTGCCGTCTTCAACCTCTCTTGAATCACATTTACCTTCTCCATAGCTTGATGAAATAGATCTGGTCCTATTAATCCTTCTTCACTAACTTCAAACCATCTAATAGGAGATCTGCATCTTCTCCCATAAAGAGCTTCATAAGGAGCCATTTGGATGCTACATAGAGAAGTTTCTTTGTAGGAAAACTTAATTAGAGGTAGGTGATCATCCCAACTATCTTTGAAATCAATCACACATGCGCTCAACATATCCTCTAAAGCCTGAATAGTGCGCTCTGCTTGCCATCTGTCTGAGGATGAAAGGCAGTACTTAAGTTCACCTTTGAACCCAAACCTTTCTGAAAAGATTTCCAGAATTGTGCACCTCCATCTAAAATAATGGAAACATGAACTCCATGAAGTCTCACCACCTCTTCAAAATACAATCTAGTATAATCTTCTGCCTAATAGGTAGTCTTTACCAACAAAAAGTGGGCTGACTATGTCATTTGATTGACAATCACCCAAATAGAATCATGTTGTCTGCAAGACCTTGGTAAGTATGTGATGAAATCCATGTTAATCATCTTCCACTTTCGTTCCGTAAGTTCTATATTATGAGACATACCACTGGGCCTTTAGTGCTCTACTTTAACTTGTTGGCAGTTTGGACACTTAGTAAAAAATTTGGCAATCCGCTTCTTCATACCATTCCATCAATATAATTCTCTGAAATCACGGTACATATTTGTGGAACCCAGATGAATGAAATATCTGGATCTATGAGTTTCCTCCATGATCCTTTCTTGGAGTTCATCCACCATAGGTACACACAATCTACCTTGATATCTCAATACATCATCTCCCCCTTGTTCAAAAGCTAATACTCTTTGTTAATGAACATTTGATTTCAATTCAAGCAAAATGGGATCTTGGTCTTGCTTTTCTTTCATTTCTGACGCTAAGGATGATTCAACTCCATTCTTCACCACTATTCCTCCTTCTATGGAATCCATTAGTAGGAATCTTAAGCGTGCAAGTCTATGCACATCTTTTGCAAGTTCCTTCTTCAATATGGGTGATACTACCCATATACAACATGCTTAGGGAATCAACAACCACATTAGCCTTACTTGGGTGGTAAAGAATGCTCATGTCATAATTCTTGAGCAATTCTAACCATCTTCTTTGTCTAAGATTAAGCTCTTTTTGAGTGAACACATATTATAGTCTCTTGTGATAAGTGAATATATCAACATAAACACCATACAAATAGTGACGCCATATTTTCAAGGCAAAAACTAAACCAACCAACTCTAAGTCATGTGTTGAGTAATTCTTCTCATGAACTTTCAACTGTCTACAGACATATGCTATAACCTTGCCATTCTACATTAGGATACAACCAAAACTTAACTCTAGATGCATCACAATACCCCACAAAACCTTGAGTACTCTCCGGTAAAATAAAAAATGGGGCAGTAGTCAACATCTTTTCAATTCTTGAAAACTTTTCTCACAAGCTTTAGGCCATTGAAACTTGATTGTTTTCTAAGTCAACTTTGTCAAAGGGGACAAAAACTCCTAATATCAGTTGGAGAGGTGGCTCTAGGCCAATTTTGCACTGCCTCAATTTTCTGAGTATCAACTTTAATGCCATCATTGGAAACTATGGACCCAAGAACGCCACATACTCAAGCCGAAAATCACACTTAGAGAACTTGGCATACAACTCTCTATCCTTCAAAGTCTGTAGAACTATTCTGAGATGGCTAGCATGGTTTTCTTCATTCCTTGAACATATTACTATGTCATCAATGAAGATGATGACAACATATCTAAATAAGGTTTGAAGATTTTATTCATACTATCTATGAATGCTGCAGGCGCATTGGTCAACCCAAAGGACATGACCGAGAATTCACAATGCCTATATTTGGTTCTAAAAACTGTCTTTGAAATATCACATTTGCTTACTCTTAACTGATGGTAGCCAGATCTGAGATCTGTCTTGGAAAAATAGGTGCCACCCGGAAGTTGATCGAATAAATCATTAATTCTTGGGAGAGGATACTTATTCTTGATAATAACCTTGTTCAATTAATGGTAATCTATACACATCCTAAGGGAACCATATTTCTCACAAACATGACCGGAGCGCCCTTAGGTGAGACACTTAGTCGAATGAAACCCTTATCTAACGGATCTTTTAGCTGTTCTTTCAACTCTTTAAACTCTGCTGGTGCCATTCTTATGGCGGAAGAGAAATAAGACGAGTATCTTGAATGATGTCTATGCCGAAGTTTATTTCTCTCTTAAGAGGGACTACGTGTAGATCATCAGAAAAAACTTCTGGAAACTCTTTTACTATATGAACTGACTGAATAATAGGTACCTCAGCACTTGATTCATTAACTCGGACTAAGTGATATATACAACCCTTTGAAACTATCTTGACTTAAGGTACAAAATATAACGACCCTTAGCCACCGTTGAACTACTACTCCACTCTACGACTGACTCATTAGGACTCTGAAACTTGACAACTCTAGTTCTACAATCTATTGACACATAACAGGCATGAAGCCAGTCCATACCTAAAATGACATCGAAATCTATCATGTCTAACTCGACTTGATCAACCATGGTGTCTTTGTGATTGATGGAAATGACACAATCACGATGCTAGAATAGACTCCCCAACAGGTGTAAAATTACAAAATGGTTCACAAAGTTTCTCAGGAATAACTTCAAACTTGTTTGCAACATATGGGATTACAAAAGATAAACTTGCTTCTAAGTCTAGCAAAGCATAAACATCAAAAGCAAAGACTTTGATCATACCAGTGACAACATCTGGAGAGTTCTCTTGCTCTTGGTGACTCGTGATTGCATAAAGGTGATTTGCTCCTCTGCCAGTACCAGAAGTAGCTTTTTAGGTGCATCCCTCTCTGGTGGAGCAATTGATGAAGCTTGGGCTCTATTGCCCGGATTTATAACACCCTGCTTATTCTTAGGATATTCTTTCATGAAGTGACACTTTTGACCACACTTGTAGCAACCTGTTTTCCAATCACGACACTTACCTGAGTGGTGTCTACCACACCTAGCACATACAGGAGCCCAACTACCTTTTTGTGTCACACTACCTTGAGATTGTGTTGTCCTAGCTCTAAAATTTTGTGAATTCTGCCCATGATGCTCACTTTTTTTCTGGGTGCAGGTGAACTAGCAGATGTTGGTGTAAGTCCCTTTTGCTTCTGAAAGGATGAACAATTTGCCTTACCCTTCTGCTGCCCAAACTCATTCACTGTTTTTGCTTTCTTATTTATAAACTCCTCCCTGTCTCTCAACTTCTCCTCCTCAACCTGTTGGACATAAACCATCAATCATGAAATGTCCATGTCTCCAATAAGTATTGCTGCCCGACCCTCTTTGCTTGATAGACGGCCTAACCCAGCAACAAACAAACTCATTCTACTTATCATGTCCTTAATCATCTCCACAGCATAACGAAATAGTTGGGTTAATTTCAACCTATACTCATGCACACTTAGAAAAACTTGATTAAATGTGAGGAACTCACATACTTTGGCCTCTTTCAGTTCTCGGGGAAAGAAATGCCCCAAAAAGGCCTCCTCTACACAAGCCCATCTAGTAGGTGGTGCATCCTCATCTCTACCCTCTTTGGACTGATCAAACCAAGTTCTAGCAACACCCCTGAGTTGATAGCAGCTAGCTCAACTCTCTCCGTATCAGCAACATGCATCATATCGAACACATTTTTTTTAGTTTCTTAATGAAGTTTTATGGGTCCTCTTTAGTGCTTGAGGGATTCACCTCAATAACTCATGAATTCTTGAAGTGTCAACCTTCTCTGGACGAGCTCTTTTTTGCTGCCTAACCTGGTTAGTCACCGCTTTGCTCAATACCCGGATAGCCTCATGGAATTTCGCATTGGTGACTTCTCCTTAAGGTTGCACGTGTGGTGCATTAGGTACCCTTTCCTCTTGTGGCTCAACATTCCTCCTCATTGGACAACCTCTTTCGATTCTTCGTACATGCATGATTATTTGAAAACACGCGTAAGCACGAATTAGAGAGAAACTTTTTAGATGTCCAACTCTAACGCACAAAATGAATGTGGAGCTTCATAATTATAGACGTGGAGAGCTTCATGATGATAAGTAGGACTCTACATACATGGCTTCATAGACTCCCTAGGACTCTTGAACTCTGTGCTCTATTACCAAGTTTGTCACGACCCGAGCCAACACCCTGGGCATGACTAACACTCAAAAACTATTACAGGCCTCAAGCGGACCCTTGGCCTGGCTTACTTAACTCAGCAGAGACTATATGCAAATTTATAAGGATTAATAGCATCTAACTGAACTAAATAATAACATAATCAGAGAATGTTCAAAGATTAAACATTCAACTTGGCAAAACTGGCAAGCCAAGTCTTTAACATATAGATGAAAATGAAAAGACTAAAAGGACTAACATTTGACTGTCTATGAAGCCTCTAAACAACTACTGTGATAGATGTCGGGACAAACCCCACAACATCCTGACTAAAATAGAAAGCAAAATAAAAGAGTCCTCCGGAATGCAAGGAGGCTCACCAACAAATTCAAAATGCTTAACTTGGATCAATGGCCCTGGATGTTGATCCTGGTTACCTGCGTCCGTATCATAATACGATGCAGGCCAACTGACATCATTACATTGAATGTACGAGTATGCGAGTTTGAACGCTAACAAATATAGGCTTGAAAGAGATTCTGAAAGAAATACTTACCTGACCCTTCTCAACTCATGAATACTTAACTAAACTCATTTCATTATAAATCAGTTTAAATTAGATGCAATATAAAGAAAAGCTTGTTGAAAGACGTGATATCAACTCTCTGTATATAAAGAGACACAAAATAACTCTGACTATATATAAAAATACAAAACTGATGTATATAAAAACAAAATAACTTTTGTGGGAGATTCTCTAACCGACAACAATCACCATGAGCCTATGTGACGGTACAACGTTTTACCTCATGTTGAAAAGGACCATTTTATATCTTGCCATTGGTATAGGATTAGAACTCACTAAGAGTATCCATATGCTAAAAAGCACTAAGTAATCATGTAAAAAGTATGATCCTTTATCTGCCCGTGATGGATACATGGTTTATGGTGGCTTGAGTTAATGTGAACTCGCGTCCTCATATCGGTGCTCAATACTACTCCTAAAATGACTTAGTTGATATGTGTTTAAAACAACTTCTTCTCTGTTTTGAGATAACTACTCAAACTTAGCTTAAAAGCTCTCTTGGGAATCATGGTTTCCTCTTTACCAAAAACCTAGCTCAATGGTTCTTGGAAATCTCAATTTCCTTTCTTGTATTAAATGTTAAAACATTTACAAACTTTTAGGGAATGATTAGTTCCATTATAAGTTTTGGACAAATGAAGTCAACTCTTTACTCTTTACTCAACACGAAACCGGAGTCTTAAAAACAAGGTTAAAACATTGTTAAAGACTCCTGAAAACTTAATAAACTCTACTTCAAGTTGCTTCTGAACTTCTCAACTTGACCCTTAAGTTCTCTTGACTTTGATCTTAACTTTCCTTGAATTGGATTATAGATTCAAGGTTATGATTCGTGTTTTTGGATGATTTTTAGGTGTTTAGAAATCATTTGAAGTAGTTATAATCAATGGTAAGTTTTAATATACTTTAAAAGGACTTAAACAGACTGAATAGCAAATAGTGGGTTAAAAATGCCGATTCGGGTGCGTTTGGGGCACGCCTTGCCATCTTCACTTGACTGAGGCTTCTTTCTGGCGCACCGCCCCAGGTTTCCTGGCTCTATGAGGGTGCGTAGCGCTAACCTTTCCCTTAGGAAAAAATATGTCAATTTTTTCCTCTCGTTTTATGACCTTAAATCATTTTAATTCGATTCTTTTTCTTATATTCACTTGAGATTCATGTACACACATCATATATACATGGATATATCCCAATGAACTTAAGAAACAACATTGTCTACATCAAGAAATTCACAAACCTCAACTCATGTTCAAGAACGAAAGCAATTCAATAACAACCAACAAGAACATTCAATTTCCAATCGTTTTAGAAATATTTCACACTATATAAAATATGCTAGGCACGTGGGTGAACGAATCCAACATTATGAAAAACTCACATATCTAGTAGAATCAATCCTTTGGCGAAAAACGCCAACGTTCTTGGTTAATCCTGATGAATTTGCCTATCCCTTCTTCCTTTCTCTTTTCCTTTCTCCTTATCCCTATCATGAAAATCCCAAATTCTAAATCTGACTAAGTTCAAGCTTGACCCCTATTAAAATTTCTAAAAATGAATTAAAATAATAGGGTATGTAAAAGACTAAACTACCCTTTAAAATCCGAAATTGGACATTTCCTTAATCCAACAACCCAACTTTCAAAGGGTATAACTCACTCATACAAACTCAGAATCGCGCAAACTTGGCGGCGTTGAAAAGATCGTTCCAAGATCTATCCAACCATATCTTGAAATAAACCTAACTCATCCTGATCTAGGAGTTATTTTCGTTTAAGTTAACCAAAAACTCACTTTTTAACTTACTTAAAATTTCCAGATTTCCTTAGACTTTACAAAACAAGTATTTCCTGATTTTAAACTCCTTTCTAGTTCTTTCTAGTCGTGAGATGTTACAATTCGAAACCATTCTCCGTATATATATAGGACCGTACCGATGATTCCTAATTGTTCATAGGTGTTAAGGTTAACTATTTAATGAGGCAAGAGTTTTGGAGATGTATTAAGGTCATAATAATCCTTTAGCACAAAGTTGAGTTGAAATTTTCTCAACGGATTGAGTTTCGATATAAGTTTTACATGGTCTACTTCAAACAAAAATACTCATTAGAATATGCTGAGTTATGTGTTCAACTATCCATAAAAATTAAAGGCCTTAGAGTTTTCTTTTCAACGTCGCTGATTGCTTGTCAATTTGGGGTGGGTGTTAAAAGTTATGGTCATTTCAGTTTTGATTGATAATTTTAAATGAGATGTTAACCAGCTGTGAGCCCCAAATGGGTCTTATATGGGCCGACAAAAACCCTTTCAAGACAATTTTAATTTGTTTTTTTTTTGCTTTTTAACCACTCTTTCAAGACTTAGAAGTGGTTTTGTCTCATCCTCCTTCATCAAGGCAAGTCTTTATATAATTATTTGATGTTTTCAAATCAAATTACATCATCTAATTTAAATTGTTAATATAGATCTTAACTTTGACCATAGGGTTTTCAAGAAGATAATTCAAGAATTTTGAGAAAAGATTTTTTTGATTGTTCTTCATTAAGTTAGGATTCTTAATTTGTCAAGATCTATGAAACGTTTAAGGTATGTAAAATTATCATCATGGGTAACTTAATTTTTCGTCATACTCAACCTCTATAGTTTCAACCAGTAAGATCAAAGTTATATTTTTTACTCCAAATTTTTTGATTTTGAATTATTTTTCTTTCCAATTGTTGATCCTATGATTGAAATTATATTGTACTTATTATCATTGATGATTTTCAAATTTATAGATCATGCTGACTCTACCACATCGATCTCTCTTAGCTAAAGTTATTTGAAAACCTTATCATAGTATTTCATATGTACTTTTTTCATGAGTAAAGTATATTACAAGTTCTAAACATGTTTTTTTTAATAAAGATTAAAATAAAATATATTTAGCCTCAAGTACATCAACAAAAAAAGATGTAACACCTCACGAATTCCACTCTAGGATCCGAACCATTTGTCATAAGTGTATCAGCTTGGATTGATTTCCTATTGTTCATATGTGTTAAAATTCATTTCTAATTTTGAGAAGTGTATCTGATATGGTTTAGGTCATAAGAGACCTCTAACACCAAATCAATTTCAAAGCTTCTCTATGGATTGAGTTTTTCCATGAGATCATGACAGAAACATCTTCAAACAACCACATCTCTTAGAATATGAAGAGTTAGGTGACCTACAACTTGTCTATCTATATCTATCTATCTATACTACCTTAAATCACGAACTCCATAACCTGAATGTTTAATTACTATAATGTCTCCATGTCCCCAACTTAAAATAATTAATTTAGTATGTCTTCTATATACTATATTATATTATATTATTTTCTTATTTATTTATAACACACACATACACACAACTAACACCTTTTCACATTGACAATTTTGACTTTTCTGAAAAGTTATGATTTTTTAAAGAGTGTGACTTTTCTGATGAGTTGTGACTTTTATGAATGGTAGTGATTTTTTGAAGGATTGTGACTTTTTAGATAACACACAATAAATATATTTTCACACTATACATTTTAGATGCAACAAGGAGAATGAAATATTCTTTGTTGTCTTTAAATAGAGGGGGTTTTCCACAATAACTATGGGAGAAAAAAGGGTTTGGTCAAAGTTTTGAATATTCCAAAATACATTTAACAAGTGCTCCTATATTTTCAATGTATTTAGTTGAACTTTTATTTTGTTAAGTTTAAAATAGAATATTTTTTAGGGTGGGTGGAGGATATTCTTTTATTCTAACTTTTTAATGTGACATATTTAAGACCATAGAATTAAAGGAAATTTTTATACATTCTACATATCCTTAGTTTAATACCAAAAATTAAAAGTCTTCTTTATTCTTAAAAACTTTCATATCAAATGAAAATTAGACATATCTATATTTATCTATACTACCTTAAAAGCATGAATACCGTAGCTTAAATGATAAATTATTCTCATACGCCAACTTAAAAAACAAACTTAAATATATATCCTCAATTTTATTTTGTATATTTATTTATATTAAAAGTAGATACCTTTTCACGTTGAGGGAGTATGACTTTTTGAAGAGTTCTGACTTTCCAAAGATTATGACTTTCACGATTAGTTGTGACCTTTTCAATGGATTGTGACTCTTCTAAAGGGTTGTAAATTGTTTTTCATAATGCACAATAAGGAGCTTATCATACTACCCTTTATTGACTATAATAGAGGGGTTTCTGCACATTTTAAAACTACAATTTTTAAATATTTTCTATTGTTGTTGTTCTTCTTAAACCACTCAATTATCTTGCATATGTTATATTAATTTATTTATATTATATTACATTATATTAACATAAGACACCTTTTGACATTGAATGATTATAATTTTTCTAAAGAGATGTGTCTTTTTATGAGCTGTGACCTTTCGAAGGATTGTGACTTTTACAAATGGTATGATATTTATTTTATTTTCTTAAAATAGACATTGAGTAATTTTGAAGATTAGCGTAATTTGAAGACTCCATAACTTGAATATTAAATTACTATTATACCCAAACTAAAAGCACTCAATTTCGTATATATTCTATATTTTATATCAATATTTATTTATATTATATTAAAAGTAGAAATTCCAACAATCCAAAAATAGCTAAGCAATAAACTATAGGGGAGGGAGGAGAAGGTATATTTAAGAGTTGTAATTAAGAGATTTTAAGAGTGACAATATTTATTTTACATATCACAATTAATTTGAAATAAAAATAAAATAGAATAAAAAGCTAAATCCAATTTGGAGGACATAAAGAGGTGTCACATCACCTTATCTATATCTAAATTATATTATCAATAAATATGTGATTTCAAATATAGATTTGACAACATTAGGTAGTAAACATAAGAAAATTTACATCCACAATTGATAGAAAATTATAATTTAATATTTCATTAATAATTGTTTCCTTAAATTTTTTATTAAGTAATGTTGCATTGTTTTTAAAATAGTGTACTACATGGTTTCATATGCATGTGCAACACATGTGCATCAACACTAGTCATATTATAGGTCTATGAGTATTATTTCAGATAGCCGACCATTTTATAATTTGACTATGGAGTAAAAAATTTATGGTTTTTTTACTGGAACATGTCTGGGTTGAAAATAAAAGTGAATAGCCGAATAATTTGACATCTTTCCAAAATGCATCCCTAAAGTGGCCTAATAACCTACAAAATTTTGGCAATTGAAGATTTCACTTTGATGATCCGTCAAGTATTTTCATGATGAGACCCTTATATTATCAATTTGACCGATGCAATTCATTAAAATGTCATTTTCTTTAATTTTCATAGTCTTCTTACGTTCTAAAAGGGGTATTCTTGAACTTTTACCCTCATCAACTTCTCTAAACCCGTATTATAGTCTAATAATATCCTAATACGAATAAAAACTTCTATACTACCTATTTCTCTTCTCCAAAGACATAAGAACATCAAGAAAGGGGTCTCTCCATGTTAATGATTCTCTTTCAAGGTTCTTCATTCAATATTTATCATTAAGGTATGCAAGGCTATTTGCATGTATGGAAGCACCTTGTTCTTCCCATGAATTGTGTCTCCATGGTTTTAAAGAATTATCTAGGAATGAATTAGAGTTATGGAGAAATCTCAAATTCTTGAATTGTCTTCTTGAAAACGAAAATAATAAAATTAGTGATGATAATAAAGTAATCATAAATTATAAAGGGAAGGGATGTACTCCATTAGATGTGAATTGTCAATCAAGTATGTTTGGATTACTAACATGAAACATATAAGTTTTAAAATGACATTTATTGTATATTATATCATGGTTAAGCTTCCATCAAATGATAAAATTTATAAAAAATAAAAGCTAAGACTCGTACGAAATGATAATTGTTAGCTATATTTGATATATTTAATTTTTTTTAATTGACAATAAAAAGTTCATTGATAGCTTCACTTTCTCCTCACTTTTTTCCTGATGACTATCTTTTCAAGTGGACGACTTAGTACGCAAACTATCTTCAATATTAGTAGAATACCTATCAATAGCTGAGTGAAATGATGGGGAAGGGAGTTCAGATGAACATACTATGTATTTATCATAGTATCTTGGTTTTTGAGTTTGGTTATACATATTTTTGTTCAAATATTGGCTTTATTTCAATATCTATATTTATATATGCTTAATTTCATTATAGTGATACCACAAAGTTGTTGCTGTTGTTGCTGTTATTGATGTTGTTGTTGTTGCTGTTGTTGCTGTTGTTGTTGCTGTTGTTGCTGTTAGTGTTGCTGTTGTTGTTGGTGTTATTGGTGTTGTTGATGCAGCTGTTGCTGCTGTTGCTGTTGTTGTTGTTATTGTTGTTGTTGTTGTTGCAGTTTTTGTTGTTGTTGTTGCTGTTGTTGTTATTGTTGCTATTTTTGGGTTGTTGCTCTTGTTGTTGGCGTTGTTGTTGTTGTTGTTGGTGGTGGTGTTGCTGTTGTTGTTGTTGATATTGTTATTGTTGGTGGTGGTGTTGCTGGTGTTGCTGTTGTTGGTGTTGCTGCTGTTGGTGTTGCTGCTGTCATTGGTGTTGCTGCTGTCATTGGTGTTGCTGTTGTTGTTGTTGTTGTTGTTGTTGTTGCTGCTGATGCTGTTGTTGTTGTTGTTGTTATTGTTGTTGTTGTTGTTGCTGTTGTTGTTGTTGTTATTGTTGCGTTGTTGTTGTTGTTGTTGTTGCTGCTGCTGTTGTTGTTGTTGTTGCTGATGTTGTTGTTGTTGCTGTTGTTGTTGTTGTTGTTGCTGTTGTTGTTGTTGTTGTTATTGTTGTTGTTGTTGTTATTGTTGTTGTTGATGTAGTTGTTGTTGCTGTTGCTGCTGGTGGTGGTGGTGCTAGTGCTGGAGTTGTTGTTGTTGTTGTTTATCATTGTTATCATTATCATTATCATTATCATCATTATCATTATTATCATTATCACTTTTATCATTACTACTACTACTACTGCTGCTGCTGCTACCACTACTACCACTACTACTACCGCTGTGCTGCTGCTGCTACTACCACCACTACTACCACCACCACTACTACCACCACTACTACCACCACTCTACCACCACTACCACCACTACTACCACCCACTACTACCACCACTACTACTACCACTACTACCACCACTACTACCACCACTACTACTACTACTACTACCACTACTACTACCACTACTACCACTACCACTACTACTACCACCACCACCACCACCACCACCACCACTACCACCACCACCACTACCACTACTACTACCACTACCACTACTACTACTACTACTACTACTACTACTACTACTACTAACACGAATGAAAAAGAATACAAACAATCAAACTTTGAATCCCAACTTTCGTTTTGGATTCGAGTAGTGTACCGCGTGTTTTTCATTCTCTTCTTCGTAACCTAGCCTTTTCGTCCTCTTTTTTTTATGATATAATGTGGCCCTCGGGCAAGCTCCAGCATCATATAGCATAAATTCCCTTCCAAAAGTACCCTTATTTAAATGACTTAACACCTTCACGCTGCGCAGGCGCGCCACAAGGCTCATGAGTGTGCGATATTTTCAACTAAGGTCTTAAAGTTCAACCCGATGATGAATCTTTTTTCCATTCCCCAACCTCTAAGAAGTCATAGAGCAAAGTATTTATTGGCAGTTGCTCAAACACGATGAATCATAGGATAAATGACGAGTCGTAAATGGGTTTAGTAGGATGGTTTCAGACTTAGTGAAATTTTAGACTTAAGCTCGGGTTCCGCGGATGGGGTTTACTGATCAAAAAAAATTTGACAGACCGTAGAAATTTCTAGTGGAAAATAATTGAAATTTAGGTTTCTGTAATTTGTTCCACGGTTTACCAGAATGGACTGTAGAAATTCCTAGTTGTAGGTCCCAACCATAGGAACCATCATAAAGTTACTTTAAGGGTATTTAAGTCTTTTCATATGCATATAGTACCTATTAGAAGTCATTTTACCCCTATTTCTAAGTCGTGTAACTACTTTTATATTTCTAAAACTAACCTAACTCTATCATTCTCTCAAATTCCCAAATCTCATCCCCTCAAAATCCTCTCAAAGCTTCAAGGAAGAAATAAAAGGTTCAAACTTCAAGGGTTCAACAAGCTTCAAGTCTCCTTTTTCCTCCATTGCTTTTGGGCTTAGATCATCAAGGTATGTAGGTCCTCGTCAATGGGTTTCATTCACCCATTGATCCCCAAGGTTAATTTTCTCTAATTATCCAATTCAATTTCAATCAATTTGATTTTGTTTTCATTCAATTCTTCATGAGTTCTATTTATGTTAATTCAATTGCTTGAATGTAATGTTATTATAGCTTATTTAACCTAATTACATTCTTTCTAATTGATATCACACGAATCCGTATATTGATTATGAATTTTTGACTATGAACGCTAAAAGACATGAAGTTATGAATGAACGATGAATCTATGATTTGATGTTTACATGAAGGTATGCATGATTTCTAGAGACAAATATATTGTGAATTAGGTTACTTTAAGATGAGCAACAACAAAATTATGAAAGGTTTTCTCACACGTTTGATTCAAGATTTAAAGAGTTACTCTGTAATGTTTTAAGCTTCGAATAGTATTTGAAGTGTATTTTTCTATGGATGATTATATGTTTGTGAAATTCATTATCCTGTTGGGATTTCACTTAGCACCAAGAGAACTTTGAGGTGGAGGCTCAAAATAGGGTAGTCTCTAATAGCAACCTTTAGTTCCAAACTACGTGCCCGCATAGATTTACCGTAAATGACCTAACTAGTGGATCTACATATAGAATATGATATGATATGGAGTTCTACCATAACTATTATACTCTCGCTTCTTGATGTGAGAGTTACATTGGATTATATGTTATAATTTGTGTAGTCTATTGTCGGTTAAAACTAATATCCCACTAAATGATCTATGTTTAATATCAAGATTTTAAATGAATATTTCCTTATGGTTTTAAAATGCATTGACCATGTTCATGATTTATGATGTTTCTTTAAATATTGTACCATGCTTAGCTTGGTCATGCATTTCGTGTTTCAATTGTGGCCTCTTATGATCATGTTTTACATTTTTGTGCATGTCCCTCATACTTAGTATATTCTATATACTAATAAATACTTGTATCTATATTGTTTCACTAATATAGGGTACGAAGATATTCCAACTCTCGTCCGTGGCTATTTGTCTTGACTATTTGAATTTTAAGAGATGGTAAGTCCTCATGTTTCGAGATCCATGTTACTTTTACTGCATTATCATTTTTTTAGTTATCAGACATTTTACTTAGGTACGCGTTACATCCCGACCACTTCTTTGATGTTATAGATAGCTTGTCAAGTCTTTGTTAGAATTTCGTTTATATGTACTCAAACATTATACTTTGATATGATTTCTCTTATTTTTCTTATATTGTGTGAATGTATTTCAAGTGGCTTGTGTATTACCTCTCAGAGTCTTATACACCATATCACATCTATGGTGTACTTTGGTCATGACAAACTTGGTATTCATAAGGTTTGAGGATGTCTGACAAGCCACATTGAGTAGGATATTGTTCATGAATATGAAATACGCCACATTTATGAATATGAGGTTGCAAAGTGTTTAGGAAACTTCACTTCTTTTATTACTCTAAAGTATTTCCATAGAGTCTATACTTATAACCTAAATCGTGTTCAATCAGTTTCAAGATATGATCGTCCCAAGGTTCCTCAAGTTCTGGTTGACCCTTTGGCCGAGCAAGTGACTTATGTCGAATTCTGAGCTGTTTTCCAAGTGTTGGCTCAAGCTATGATGGTCCAAGTAAATATAAATTTCTTCCTCCTGTGAACCCAAACGTTTGTACGACAGAGGCAAGGATAAGTGACTTCACTAGAATGAATCCTCAAGAATTCCATGGTTCTAAGATTAATGAAGATCCTCTAGATCCCTTGATGAGATGTATAAGATAGTAAGAATCATAGATTTTCTATGGTAGAGAAGGTAGAGTTTGTCGCTAATCAACTCAAGGGTGTTTCTCAAGTTCGACTTGAACAATAGGAAGATTAAGAGGGTTATTGATGCAAGTTCTCTTGATTGGGAGGAATTTAATGAATCTTTTATTCCCTCTTGAAATGAGAGAAGTAAAAGTGGTTGAGTTCATTAATCTTCGTCAAGGAAATATGAGTGTGAAGGAATATTCATTGAATTTCACTCAATTGGCTAAGTATGCTTTGGCTATCTTTTCCCACTTTAGGGAAAGGATGAGTAAGTTTGTGTTGGGCGTGTCCGACTTGATTGTCAAAGAGTGTCGTATCTCCATATTTATTAATAAGATGGATGTATCTCGTATGTTGATACATGTCCAATAAATTGAGGAGGAAAACTCAAGGAAAGGAAAAGTTCAAGAGGGAAAGTACCAGTGATATTGACTTTTCTTATTCTAGGTACAGTAGATAAGGTTATTCTAA
Organism: Solanum pennellii; assembly: GCF_001406875.1. Taxonomy (NCBI): domain Eukaryota; kingdom Viridiplantae; phylum Streptophyta; class Magnoliopsida; order Solanales; family Solanaceae; genus Solanum; species Solanum pennellii. The sequence goes on along the minus strand of NC_028648.1, from coordinate 49,194,200 downwards.
ACTTTGGCGAAGGTTTTCTGATCAAGGTTCTCCAATGCCATGACTCCTAAGTTCAACAAGAACAAAATTTCTAGCCCTAAACCTCAAGGAGGTAGTGGTAATGGATATTCTATTTCCACTTGCACAAGGTATGGTAAGTAACATGATGGCAAGTGTTTAGTCGATACGAATGGTTTTTTGGTTGTAGAAAAAGTGGATGCAAAGTGAAGGATTGTCCATTGTAAGTTAGCGAGGGTAAGGTATGAGAAAGATCAACTTAGTAGTTCTGGTTTAGGTGATCCTCGTCAGAATAAATTCTATGCTTTTCAGACTTGACACGATCATAAGATTTCTCCGAATGTGGTGACTAGTATGTTGAAAGTATTTTACCTCGATGTTTATGCTTTACTTTATCCGAGTGATACTTTTTTGTTTGTTACTCCTTATGTAGTCGTGAGATTTTGATGTTTGACCCAAAATCCTTTAGAATCCCTTTCACGTTTCTACTCTTGTTGGAAAGGCTAGAAAAGGGATCAAACGGGCACGTCGAGAACCCAAAAGTGGACCATTGAACCCTCCATGAAGTGTTAAACGATCCGTGTAAGGGACCACGGTCCGTTTCAGCGATCATGCTATGTTCCAAAATCTACCCCATGTAGATGTCCCTCCCAAGGATGCCTAGACAGCTCGTGGTGAGGTTGACGGACCGTCTAAGGGATCGTCAAGTTACTTACACAAAAAAGGGTTTCTCCCCTAGTCACTGGACAAGGACCACAAACACCTAAACGTCCCGTAAATTCCCACACAGACCGTGAGATCTTCTGTAAAAGAGGTTTATCATACTTAAAATTTAGTGTCAACTTCAAATGATTATATCTTTGAGCACAAAATAAATTAGGTGGCCCATAACCTATAAATTAAAGATCTTCGATTCCTCTTTGCAACACCACTGAGTTTGCTTAATCTCAAGCTCAGTGTAAAAAGTTATGCCCAAAATAGTGAAGCCTTTTCGGGCGGAGTTTCTTCACGACCCGCTAGACAGGTCGTGGTGGTCTAAGACGACCCATGAAGGCTCTTTTTAAGTCACTTTGTCAGCTTTTATGTCAGGGGCTTTTGGGTCTTTTCCTAATTGTTTTAACTCAATACTACATCGTTTTACCTTCTATCCAAAACCCTATATAATAATTTTTACCCTCAGAATCACCCAATTCAATTAATTCTCTCAATTTTCCAAAAGAAGATCAAGTCATCCTCTCAAATAATTCTCTCTGAAAGGAAGAAGAAGAAGTCAAGTTAGGGTTTCAAGATCAAGTCTCCAAATTTATTTATTGCTTAAGGATTTTGAACTCCAATGTATTATAGTGTTCCCCTATGGAGTTATTTCCTCCATAATGTTCGTAAATTCTCCAATTGAAGTTATGGTTTGCTTCTATACCATGGGTTCCTTTCAATGGTTTACATCAATTTAAAATACATGGACAACAACCCAAATAATAAATTATAATAATGACACATGTAAATGCTATATGAATTATGTTCATATTTTAACAATCCTAACAATATGCTTTAACATTTAGTGACGTAAAGCTTTCAAAGAAATCAACAGATTGACTAAGTCATGGTAAAAGTTAAACACCAAAGTCATATTAATTGGAACAATCTAAGTGCATAAGAAAACAATGCAGTTCAAATTACTATGTGTATAAAAACACTCCAAACTCGCTCTTCACTAAATAGAAGCAGCAATTGCAATCAATAAATCATTTCCACCTACTCTACTACATATCAAAGGAAACAAGATAAACACTATAAATTGTAAGTGTCATTGACCCCAAGGAACTAATTACCATAAATAAAATAATCGCACATAAGCAACTTAGAACAATTAATATCTTGCCTTAACTAAATCTTCATCCCATTTCTAAGTAAAATGACCCAAGACTCATGCCAACAAACCGAACAAATGAATCAAGACATTTAATACCAATTTAAGGTAATATTATTTAAGGCAAAAGATATATCAAATAGGACAAACATAAGACTAAATTCCCGTTCAAAACAAAACAACATGCAAATGATATGCTCTAGTTAAAAAGCCAACTCAATACATGAGAAAGAAAAATAAAAATTTGAACATGGATGCTAGTGTTATTATCATCTTAAAGTATAGATTTGAGACTATCGAGATCAAAGAAAATCACAACCACAAAACCATAAAAACACCTAACCCCTAAGCCTCTTTGGCTATTTCGAATATGGCTTCAAGTGGTAACAAAAGAAAGCTTAAAGATAGTAAATGATTTAATCCCGTGGCATTCAAGCAAACATATGATAAGGAACAAGGTAAACTCGGACAGAGAAGTAGAGGAACGACAACAATGAATACAAATCGGCAACATTTTTGAATTAACACCAAGAGTAAATTGCCCAAGAATGGAATGCATAACATATTCAAGCTACCAAAAACACCCGACCACAATCAACATCTACATAACCACAAAGCAATGGCCTTACCTTCTGCCGGGCTGCGAAACAGGGGGGACAAGCTTGAGAACGACGACTCACCACACAAGCATAAACACGGACATAATCGCACGTTTTAGACAGAGATATCAATCTCCGAAACTGAACGAACTATTTCCTCTGTTTCTTTGGAGAACTAAGTATGTACCTCAACTATTTTACCTTAAACAGTAGTGTATTCTTGGTCAAAAAATTCAACAAAAAGCCAATAATTTTTTCTCTCCTCTCTCTTTTTCTCCAAACAAAAAAACTCCAATGATTCCTCTCCCAACTCCCAAATATTTAACCAAAAGAAAAGCCAACCGAAAAAAAAATCCCTGCCCAACTAAAATCTCAAAGCCCCCTTTATAGAGAAGAAACACAAACTTATATAGAGGGAAAATCAGGGCATCTGGGAGGGAAAAGGGCGAAGTTGAAATTCCGAATCAAAAATCACATCCCAAAATTGAAATTCAAAAAAAAACTTTCACTACCAGGGGAGACATACTTTTTCCATGAAATTTTGACCCTTTTTGGAAGAGGAAAGGGCGATAGATGGCTGGGATGGTTCTATCGTCCTTCAGGTGCGATGTGGAACGATCTCACACCCCCAAGGACGAGCACACGAACTGCTCTTGCTGCTTGGATAGTACAAATGCAGAAGCTCATCAATTAATTTCTATCTGGGGGAGTCAAAATTGGGTGTCAACAATTGTCCCTCGTTATACTCGGTTTGATGCAAGAAATCCAAGGAAAATTAAATTGACCAATCCAATTTAGACCGACCGCACATTCATCTTAAGAAAAAAGGATTTGGTACGGTCTTTAGGAATTATGGCCGAATCCTGAAAATGTGCTTCCTACATATCTCAAGTTATATGTGAAATCAGATCACTTGTAGTTCTACACGCTTGATTTAACACACACTTTTGAAAGAAGTCTAGAGCCACCCCTCTACCGAATTATAAAGGCACATGAATGCTCGAGAATAAGATTTAAGAGTGAATGTTGGAACACAGTCGAGTTTTCAACATTGAGCCCGCATACATATCCTTAAGCCTCTATTGGTAGTTCGACTCGATCGATTGACAAGAAAATTTATTATGCTAGATAGCCTTCGGTTCTGGAAGAGTGACATATTAAAACGAGTATGAAAAGAAGGCTTGTAATCTCTTATCCATGAATGTGGCATGCTTCACACCCATAATTAAGAACTTACAGGGACATAATTTCTAGAGCTCTTGGTGCATTGTCACTAAGATTAGGAACTTGCTTCCGACGATTACCGAAATTTCCGGATGCACAACTGAAATTGACAAACTTAAAGGAAAACCCACATGCCTTCTGATAGGGGTGTGTTTTGATTGTGGTGGAAATCGCTACTCTGCTCGCGTACTAAGAGTTTGACACTCCCTTTTGGACTATGTCCCAGTTCGCTGCTAAGAAAAAGTTCCACGTTGTGATGGATCCTTTTTTATGTTATCCGCACCTATGGTTTTTTTGAAAATTCATCCTTTCGGATGCTCTCGACAAAGACTGAGATAAACTCATTAGTATTAAAAATGCAATTCAAATGGGAGATAATTTATTTTACCGTGTTGTCACTTAGTTGCTCTCCTTGTTCATTTGACGTCAACTCGATCGGTTTGACCTAAACCAAATAAAGCTATGTATTATGTTTGCAATATAATCTACAATGTACTCTTCATTTGATGTGGAAAAAAAAAGTCTGATGGAGTGTTGATATTTCTCCCAATGTCATTTTTGATGATTCTCTTGCCAAATAAAAGATGCAGTTGATGTTGATGGGTAAATATTCCTCTTAGGATACACGATTTCCTTCTCTGTCAGTGCATGACATTTCTGCGATACATGAATTTCTTCTCTTGTAATGCATGACTTTTCCGAGATGCATGAATTTTCCTTTTACAACGCATGAATTCTTTCCACTATGCATGAATTCTTCTTTTGCAATGCATGACTTCTCCGCGATGCATGAATATCTTCTCGCGATGCATGATCTTCCGCGATGCATGAATTCTCCTCTTAAAATGCATGACTTATCCACGATGCATGCATATCTTCCCGCGATGCATGGTTTTCTGCGAGACATGAATATCTTCTCGCGATGCATGACTTTCCGTGATGCATGAATATCTTCTCGCGATGCATGATTTTCCGTGAGGCATGATTTTCTGTGGGGCATGAATATCTTCCCGCGATGTCTGATTTTCTATGGGGCATGAATATTTTCCCGTGATGCATATATTTCTTCTAGTGATGCATGATTTTCCACGAGGCATGAATATCTTCTCGCGGTGTATGACATCTCCCGCGATGCATGATTTTTCTCTTGTAATGCATGACTTCTCCGTGATGCATGGATATTTTCTTGCGATATATGACTTTTCGCGATGAATATTTTCTTGCGATAGATGAATATGAACTCGCGACAGATGAATATCTTCTCATGATGCATGACTTTTCGCGATGTGTGAATATTAACTCACGATGCATGATTTTGTGTGATGCATGAATATCCTCTTGCGGTGCATGACATTTTCTGTGAGGCATGAATATCTTTCCGGCCAAGCATGAATATCTTCTTGCGGTGCATGACATTTTCCGCGAGGCATAAATATCTTCCCGCGATGCATGATTTTCTACGATGCATGAATATTAACTCGCGATGCATGAATATATTCTCGAGTCATGACTTTCTGCATGAATATTAACTCGCGATGCATGATATTTTCTCTTGATGCCATCCTTGGTACCAAACGAAGATAATGCTTCAACTAAGCAACATAGTGATCTTCTGGGTGACTTCTGGATAATTATATTGTCTCAATTGACAATATGGTAAAATGACCCTCCAGGTAGTGTATCACCTGAATGATAATACAGATAAAATGAACCTTGGGGTAGTAATACTCAGGTCATATAATATGATACAAATGACGTCCTTGACGAAAGGTGTAAAACGTCGTTCTCGAATTTTCATTTGATTCATCTATGAACACAGTTGTATCTTCATTCTAAACTTCATGCTATTGGGAATTGAATGAAACAATAATAATCACACTCCCAAATCTTCAATATAAGCAATATAAAATAATCCTGCATCCACAGAACAACTATTAATTTTGGGGAGTTCCTCGCCCCTTGACTTCTCCATATTCATTGATTTGGAGGTATTTGCTGATTTCTGAGTAAACCTACAACCTGCGTCCACAAAAAATTGTTAGTTTTAAAAATGAACTGATCTATATCGATTTCTTTCAGTCGTCTGCTCCTTGTCTTGCTATCCCCGATTGATTTTTCTGATCTCCCAAATCTTGATAGATAAGTCAAAACATTTTATGCCAAAAAAAATGAAACACAGAGGGAAATTTTTTTAAGGAAAATAAATTTTTGAAAAGTAGTATTTTTAAAAAGGTTACTGCCAAGTATCATGTCACGTCAGGCTTAGCAAACTTCTTTGAGTCTGATACTTGGAGGTCTATCTGATTATTCCCTGAGGAGTATTCAAAGTCACTCTAGACTGTCGATAATCCCCAGTTGAAATTTTGAGGTTATCCTCAAAATTTCTGTCCCAGTAACTGTTGGTGAGTATATCACGGAATTTTTGAGATCCTCTCAAAAATTCTGTCCCAATTGCAAACTTCAAAGTAACTTCAGCCTCAACTTGTTGAGAAAAGAAAAATCTTCTTCTCGAGAATTTTTTAGTCCCTCTCAATAATTCTGTCCCAATTTCTATTGTAAAGAAAAATGGAAATCTTACGGGAGATATGACCGAACCCTTGTTGCACCTACATATCCCGTTGAGGCAGAAATCAGGTCAAACATAGTTCCCCCTCAAAGGTTAACAAAAATAAGAAATTTTACAAAGAAATCTACTGAGGCCGACATAGGCCGCTTACGTATCTCATTCTTGATAATTCAGGTCGAACGTAGTTCGAATACAAAAAATATTAAAAGGGATAAATGGGTGACAGAGGCCGACATAGGCCACCTACATATCTCATTCTTAAGGATTCAGGTCAGACATAGTTCATTACAAGAGGGATAATGTTTTACACAAAGCACATACAAGCAAATAGAACACATACAAGATACAGATTAAGCTTCACATGTAGTATCTCTTGACAACATCTTAGCTGATTGGTTCGGCCATGTAGTGCCATCCATCTTCGATAGGATCAAAGCACCTCCGGATAATACCTTGCGAACCATGTAAGGTCCTTGCCAATTTGGTGCAAATTTCCCTTTATACTCATCTTGATGAGGAAAAATGCGCTTAAGGACCAACTGACCAATCTTGAAAATTACGGCTCCGACCCTCTTGTGGAAAACACGAATTATTCTCTGTTGATAAAATTTACCATGACAAACAACAACCATTATTTTCTCGTCAATATATGTCAATTGGTCAATCCGCTTGCTGACCCACTCAGCATTACTCAATTCAGTTTCCTGGATGATTCTCAAGGACGGTACCTACTTTTCAGTAGGTATGACTGCTTCTGTTCCATACACTAGCAAGTATGGGGTGGCTCCAACTGACAGTCGTTCGATAACCCAACAAAGCATATGGCAACATCTCATGCCAACCTCGGTGATTGTCAATCATTTTCCTCAGAATCTTCTTGATATTCTTATTGGTAGCCTCTACAGGTCCATTCATTTGGGGACGATAAGCGGTTGAATTTCGGTGAGTGATCTTAAATTGCTCACATATATCTCTCATCAAGTGACTGTTGAGATTTGCACCATTATTTGTGATGATGGATTCTGGCACTTCAAACCTACATATCATATTGTTACGAACAAAATCCACACAACTTTCTTGGTTACGAACTTGTGCGAAGCTGTTTCCACCCATGTGGTGAAGTAGTCAATGACAACCAAAATAAATCTGTGTCCGTTAGAAGCGGCTGGCTTTATTGGACCGATGACATCCATGCCCCAAGCTACAAATGGCCAAGGACGACACTCGGATCAAATCATCATGCACTTGACATTTATGGCATTTATGCACAAACTTGCAACAATCATGTTCCATGTTCATCCAAAAATAACCGGCTCAAAGTATCTTCCTCGCCAATGTGAGTCCATTCATGTGCTTACCGCAGACTCCAGCATGTATTTGTTCCAGAAGCTTGGCAGCTTTGGCAGCATCAATGCATATGAGAAGACCCAAATCTGGAGTCCTCATATAAAGGACTTCTGCACTTAGAAAGACGTTAAAAGCCATACGATGTATCAACTTCTTCTGGCTGGATGTTGCATCTTCAGGATAACTCTCGGTCTCTACTTCAACATTGAAACAATGGAGCGGATGTTCTTTCAGCTCTATATCTAGATGATCAATATAATAAGTATCCGAATGTTTAATCATTGAGACGATGGTGTCAAGAGCATTAGCCAACTCATTTTGTGTTCTGGGGGCATGTCTGAACTCAATCCTACAAAATCTTCTGCACAACTTCTGTATATAACGTATGGTGTAACCTTCGGTTCTTCACAACCCATTCTTCTTGAACCTAATGAATAAACAAATCTGACTCTCCAATAACCAGTAACTCATCAATGGCCATTTTCAAACCAAGGACACAAGCTGCATATTCAGCCATGTTGTTCGTGCAATTAAATCAGAGTTTAGCTGCCATGGGATAGTGTTGACCAGATTCTGACACTAAAACTGCTCCAGTACCTCTTTCTTAATGATTTTCCTCTCAATCAAAGAATAACCTCTAGCCAGGATATGTTTCAGAAATATCTTCACCCATAAATGATACTGCTTCATCAAGAAAATAAGTCTTGAGCGGCTCATACTCTTCGTCGACAGGTTTTTCTGCAATATGATCAGCCAAGACTTATGCTTTTATTGCCTTCTGAGTCACATACACAATATCAAATTCACTGAAAAGCATTTTCCATTTAACTAACTTTCCGGTCGGCATCGCCTTCTAGAAAATATACTTCAGCGGATCCATCCTAGAAATGAGATATGTAGTAAGAAGACAAATAATGTCTCAATTTCTAAGAAATCCAAGTCAAAGCACAACATGTTCTCTCCAGAAGAGTATAGCGAGACTCGTATGGAGTGAACTTCTTGCTTATAAAATAAATAGCTCGTTCTTTCTTCCCTGTCTCATCATGTTGACCAAGTACGCATCCAAATGCATTATCTGAGACGGACAAATATAGCAACAAAGGACTCCCCTCAAGTGGAGGAACCAACACGGTGGATTGGACAGATAGTTCTTGATAGCATCGAAAGCAGTCTGACACTCTTCAGTCCATTTTGTCAAAGCATCTTTTTTTAATAGCTTGAAGATAGGCTCACACACCACAGTTGATTGAGCTATGAATCGACTAATGTAGTTCAACCTCCCTAAGAAACTCATCACATCCTTCTTAGTCTTTGGAGGCGGTAACTCTTGAATTGCCTTAATTTTGGAAGGGTCGAGCTGTATACCCCTTCTGCTGACTATAAATCCCAACAACTTGCCGGTAGGCACTTCAAAAACACATTTGACGGGATTTAGCTTTAAGTTGTAATGACACAGAAGGTTAAAGAACTTTCTTAAATGAGTCAAGTGGTCTGAGCTCTCGCGGGACTTAATTATGATGTCATCTACATACATCTCAATCTCCTTGTGAATCATGTCGTGAAACATAGTCGTCATAGTCTCGTATAAGTATAACCAACATTTTTAGACCAAATGCCTTCACCATGTAATGATATACACCCTAAGGCGTAATAAAAGTTGTCTTTTCTGCATCTTTTTTGTCTATTAAGATCTGATGATAACATGCGTATCAATCCACAAACGACTACATTTCATGCTTAGCACATTTATCGATCGGAATATGGATGTTCGGCAACAGAAAATTATCTTTGGACTTGCTTTGTTGAGAACTCTATAATCAACACATATAATGATCTTCCCATCTATCCTGGCAACCGAAACAAGATTGGCCAACCAATTCGGGTATTGCATCACTTCCACTAATTGAGACTCGATTTGTTTAGTGATCTTTTTTTAATCTTTAAAATTAACTCAGGCTTGATGTTCCGAGCCTTCTGTTTTACTGTACTAAACCCTGGATTAACCGGCAACTTGTGAGACACCACATTGGTACTCAGCCCTAGCATGTCGCTGACTTCCCAGACGAACACATCAATATATTCAGTATGCAAATGTATTAGATCTTTTCTTTGAGCTTCATTCAAGTGGACACTAACTTTGACCTCTTTGACACACTCTTGGTCTCCTAGATTTATGGTTTCAGTTTCTTCCAAATTTTGCTTATGTTGATTTTCAAACTGTCGAAATTCCTTAGCTACATATTCGGGCACCTCATTTTCCTCTTTGTATTCTTCATCCTCGTCATCACCTACCTCATTTTGTTTGTTCATCTCGTGATATGACATGACATTGGCAGGTTTAAAATTAAAATTATTGAAATCATAAACAAACAAAGTTAGGAAAGTAGAATATAGGATATAAGTAAATAAACAAGTCTTCAATAAAAGAGGCTTTCATTCAAATTGGAAATCAATGCAAACTTTGGCCACGGAAAAGGGCCATGTTGCCTTTTTAAATATCATGGGGGGAATTTTTAAATTCAAGTAATTAAAGAAAAAACAAAATGGTGGTCTCGAGCCTCTTCCGGACTACCACCAATTTTCAAAACATACATAAACAATGTCCTTCTACCAAGATAATCGGGTAACCAAGATTGGTGTAGAAGTCCAGTTCTGCAGCTGCTCTCCAGGCTCAACATCGCGGATACCAACTAACTCAACCTTATCCTATATGACAACATCAATCTCTTCAAAAAGGTCACAGATTCCTTCCTCGAGGCCATCACAATCAGCGTACTCAAGGACTATAAATAATTGGTACAAGTGAGGGATTTGTCTATCCAATGCATGATCACCGCTCTTGTTCATCTTTACCTCATCTTCTATGGGGACGTACACCAAACCTTATCTCGCTCTTTTGATAGGAACTTGAATAATCTCAATAATTTCTTGGAAATTCCTTCCCAATATGAAACCTAGTTCGAACCCATTCTGTAGCATCACAGTGGCGATCATCTTGTACACAGAAGGCATAGGAGGCTATGGGGACAAATACTCGCCGGTGGCATTTACTAGCTCCACCGTGTAGAAATCGGTGCCTTCTGAGACTTCGTCAATAATTGGCGCCTGCTTGCCGGAGTGACTCCCTTCGCCGTGAATAACCAGTTCTTGGTCCTTCCAAACGAGCTTCATCATCTGGTGAAGAGTAGAAGGCACAGCCCTAACAATGTGTATGGAAGGCCTTCCAGAAGAAGGTTATAGCTGATGTCATTGTCCAAGACCTGAAACTGTGCACTATACACCGCCAAACCCATTTGGATGACCGAAATTCACTGCTCCCAATGTGTCTCTTTGTACCCCGTCGAAGGATCATACATTGACTTGGTTTTGTTCCAGCTTCCCCAAGTCAAACCTTAACTATCTCAGAGTTGACAATCGGCAAATGTTGAGACCAGACCCATCATCCACTAGGACACGGTTTATGACCCTTTCACGACATATGACAGTGACATGCAACGCTTTGTTGTGAGACCTCCCTTCAAAGGGCAACTCTTCGTCACAAAAGCTAATTCGATGCCCTCGAATAACTTGGTTGATCATGGCCGCTACCTTTTCGCTGTTGGTGCCCATGGGCACATACGTATCATCAAAAGCTTTCATCAAAGCTTTCTTGTGTAGTTGTGAACTCATCAACACAGCCCGCACAGAAATCTGAGCCCGTGTTTTCTCCAAATGCTTAACAATCGAATAGTCTTTCGGTTGCATCTTTCTCCAGAATTTTTCAGCTTCTCCTTCACTTATCGGCCTTTTCCTTTGAACCTTCTTTTTTGCTCCATGGTCCAACTCTTCTGGAGTATAATACCGGCCATACCTGGTCATACCCTGAGCTAAAGTGGTTTCGATCACAAACCTTGGCCTAGCGGGAGTTTATTGGCACAAAGGAAACAACCTTTGAGGGTGTCAGAATCACAAACTTCCTTTTCTTCTTGATACTCAGTGAAGCAACTACTTTTTCCAGCTTATCCCGAACAATCAAGACTATCGCCTTAGTCGTGCACCAGTCATTATCCGTCTCTATCATTTTGATATTTACGCCTCCATGATTCGGCAAAGGATTGGTGTTGACATTGGGAGCGAATGTTTGAGAGAAACTACTTTTTGGTTGATCAGATCTTGAATCTTGTGTTTAAGGTCGATACAATCCTCAATATCATGTCCAACGCTGTTGGAGTGATAGGCACACCTTTGTTCGGGTCTATACAACTTGGAACTAGTATCCACCGGCTTAGGCCTACCGGATGAATGTATCTAGCCGCAGCCAGTCACTCGTACATCTTTGTTCGGCTTTCAGCGAGCGTAGAAAAATTTCTGGGGGGCTTTTTCTCGAATCTGGGTTGAGAGGGATCATAGTTGCCTTGTTGCGAGGAGACATCTGTTGATAATTTCGGGTTTTTTGATGGGGAATTTTGTTTCTGGGATAAGGATTTGCTTGGTAATTTTGCGATGGATCTTGATAGTTCATGGAGGTATTTTGGTATACTGGAGCTTAGTATACTAGAGAGGTGCTTTGAGGTTTGACTGCACATTGGCACAGTTAGGAGCAACATTTTGGTAAATGGGGGATGGAATTTGGTAAAGTGGGGGAGAATTTTGGTAAATGGGAGATTGATTTTGGTAATTTGGAGGGGGTCATTTTGGTACGTGGAAGTAGCATTTTGGTAGATGGGAGGAGGAGTATTTGGAAAACCAGCTTGCGTATAGCAAGCCTGGTAAAAATTCTGGAGAGGTCGAGGTCGACCTTGGTAGGATAATAATCTTCTGAGTCTTCCTCCCCTCATAAGAGACAACAGAAATGTCTTCTCTTTTCTTCTTCAACAAACCTGATGATACGAACGACGCAGCAGCACGAGCAATCTTCCCGATTTTCAAACCATAATTGATACTCTCACCAACCTTGACTAGCTCAGTAATTTTTTCTCCAACGAGCAACATGATTTTGTCATAGTATTTGGTCTCTTTCGCATAAACACTTCAACTATCTCTTTTTCGTACATAGGAGGTCGTACTCTAGCTGCCTCCTTGCGCCACCTGTATGAAAATTCTCTATAGCTCTCGTTGGATTTTTTTTCATCTTTTCTAAGGAATAACGATCAGGGACAATCTCTACATTGTAGGAAATCGTTCGATGAAGTCCTTAGCCAAAGCATTCCAGCTAGACCATTGTATGGTCTCCTGAGATGTAAACCATTTCAAAGTTTCCCCGCTCAGACTTCGACTAAAAAGTCGCATTAACACAGTTTCATCCCTCCCAACTCCTACGAGTTGGTCATAGTAAGCCCTCAGGTGCGCTAAGGGGTTCGTTGTTCCTCCAAAAAAGTATCAAACTTTGGCATCTTTAACCTTTCAGGGAGGTCTAGATTCGGATGAATGCATAAGTCCTCGTAGTTCAAACCGGCAACATTAGGAATGCATTGAAGTTCCTTCATTGTTTTTCGGATCTCCTCCTTTATATATACCTTTGCGGCCTCTTCTTTCGCCTTCCACACTCTTTCCTGCTCCTCATAATTGTCGAGCTCCGAACTATTAACGTCATGCTCATTTGAAATGGGAATTTGAAAGGTGATTTTTCTGAGTAAAGGTGGAGCTATGGAGGGACTTTGGGCATTTTGGGTAGTTTGGTAGTTTTGCGGATAAGTTTGGGGATTAGTATTTTGGTTTAGGTGGTGGTGAGAAGTTAGGGGGTGGAATGCGTTTTGATTTTGGTTTTGATTCTGGTTTTGTGGTGGTGGAGCGGTTTGGTTATGGGCATTTTGAAAAGGAGGAGGTATTTGAGAATTGTTGTTTTAAGGATGGGGTGGGGTTTAGTAAGAGGCGGAGGCGTATTAAGGGTTTTGTGCAGTCAAGTCTATTACTGAAGGATTTTGAGCAGGAGTAGACGGCAGAATCTGAGCTGGATCCATGTTTGAAGAGGGAAAGTATAGAGGACGCCTTCCATTAGTAGAAGCATTGGCAGTAAAATTCGGTGGAGGTAGATCATGTCTCCTTTGCATCTCTACTCTCATCTCAGTGATCTGTTGCATCAATTGCATAATTAGTTCGTTCTGATCCGCAATGGTGGGTTGAACCACCACAACGTCAGTAAGACTGGTTTCTTCGTTGTTGTTCGCTAATACTGCTTTTCCCTTGTCTGAAATTTGGCCGGGAAAGGAATCTGCAAGCCCTTTAGATCTAGTGAAGTATGGATGATCAGCTAGTTTAATCTAGTGAAGTATGGATGATCAGCTAGTTTAATCGACACAGATAAGTTTGTAAGTACCTGTGGAGGAAAACAACTCCAAGGCAAACTTGTTAGTTTGAGTTCGGAATACATAATGCAGGATATCACATAGAGAACAAATAAACACAAAAAGTTGCTTTGTTTGAGGACATGCTGACCCACGAGTAAGGGGAAATTTATTTTTGAACAAGCAGGAGTTTTGCCTGTTTTAATTTTTGAGTTAGGGTCTTCTTGCTGCATCTATTTAACTTCCGTTGATTTGAGCCTCGTATTTACTTGTACAATGAAAAAGGGAGAATGAAAATTTTAAAAGATAGGTGCCAGGCCTTTAAAGGCGGTCTACGTATCTCACGAGGAGAATTCAGGCCCTACGTAGTTCAGGTAAAAGAAATACTTGTTTTCATTCGGTCATTCTTAACGATTACAAGGAAATTTGAAAAATAACAGCAAAGCTTTTGAAGATAAACGGTGGTCCCATCTCAGTCGTTAATTCTTCTTGTTGTAGCATCAACCACGAGGAACCAACTCGACTTGAATCTTTTCTAGGATAATGAGATATTCCATGTCGTGGCGAAATGCAAGACACTTTTCAATGCTATGGTCAACGGCATTATGATAGGGGAAACATTTTTTTAGCTTCGAACCAAAGGGAATATAACACGTCCACGTCCTTATAGAAAGGGGTGAAGACTCCATTTCAAACCAATTCTGAATAGACCTCCAACATTATTTTCTTGAAAGGTGTGAATGAACAGTGATGACGCCGTCACCTAAACTATTTGCAATACTATCCGTATTGAGCAAACGACGGACCGTGTTCTTAAACTCTATGAACTCCTCTATCGTATGCCCTTTCTGGTTGGGATGACACTCACAAGTCTTGCGGAGGTCCCTTGATCCCACTTGGGAAGATGCTCTTCAGACGGGCTTCAACATACGCCTAGTTTGATAGTGCTAAACAATGAGGGCGCACGAAATGGCTTTCATCCGTGTCCGGTATTCTTGTGAATATGCGTCGAGAGTGACTTTCTGCCAGACGTCCTTCAGGAGAAGGTTTGCGGGCAATCGCTTCCTCATAACTTTACTCAATGTTCTCTAACTCGAGGCTCTCAGGAGGAAACAATATGCCATACAGGCGCTTCCTGCGCTGTCTCCATATGTCG
The DNA here is from genome assembly GCF_001406875.1 of Solanum pennellii. Lineage (NCBI taxonomy): Eukaryota > Viridiplantae > Streptophyta > Magnoliopsida > Solanales > Solanaceae > Solanum > Solanum pennellii. The sequence continues at coordinate 49,179,181 of NC_028648.1, read as the reverse complement.
ATCATCTCCTCTTCGGTTGGTTCAGTCTGGACATTCTTGCTTTTGTCCATAGCAGTGATTTTACCTTTCCTGAGACGATAGAGTAATGTTTAGGATTTGGGGATGAGATTTTTTTTAGATGTGACTTGTATGTATTTTTGGAAATTTTTGGGCAGGAGTGGGTTAATGACGCCCTCATTCAAAACAACATATCAAATAAACAGTTAAAAACACATATATCGCACCTAATCATGCATGTGACCCTTTGTGCCAAGGGTAGGCCTAGCGATCTGAAGGATGTATTGCATCAGTTAAAACATATTATTGCACCCCCAAAAATAAGCTTCACAAATATTTATAAAATTCATTACAGAGTTTAAACCAAAACAAGGATACATTTTCCCGGAAGGGGAATGCACTGCAAATACAAATAGAAAACAATTCCACGCAGGGGAATTAGAAGGTTGAAGGTCCTACTCCTCCTCTTGCTTTTTCTACCTCTTCGCGGATGATGTACTTGCTGGTTACCACGTACGGCTCCGCAAACACAACTCTGGAGGATGCGGTACGACCCCAATAGTGTTGATCTTCTCATCCAGGGTTGTATCTAGACGCATCAAACATGCCTTCGCATCGGTTATCTCTTGTGACATCACAGCTAAGGCCCTCTGGCTTTCAAATTCTCCGGATTTGTACTCTTGCTCTCTTCGTCGAAATTCCTGTTCCCTTTGGTCCCATTCCTGCTGAAAATGATATGCGTGGATCTGGAGCCTCATTTGGACGTCTTTAATTTCTCTACCCATGCGTGGTGTCGGGTTCACTACACCACGCAAATCATCCTACAACCATGTTTCGTACTCGTCAACATATCCAGCTTCATACCTGTTTTCAGCAATACCTCCTTTCATATTGACGCGCCCGGCCCATTCTTGAAGGATGGTTTGGGCGAAAGGTATTTTAGCATACCCTTTGTAATCAATGACGAAGGATCTAGTATTCCCTTGGACATGTGTGATTTGTAACCTACCAAATTGCCGCATCACCCTTGCTGGATTGTAGAGTTGCATTCCTCTAATGTCAGGGAGGACCAAAAATGGACGTTTGGCCCCCCGAACCACTATCTTCTTTGACATAAAGTTTTGCAACATCCACTGTATGTCTTGTTTTCTCAGGTCATAGAATACCTTCGCCCATGCATCCCTCGTTGTGTGAATTAGGATCTTGCGGATGCTTAGATAAAATTCGTAATTGTCGAGGGGACTCGATTGGGTCGACTTGGACAATTCCTGTTGCTGGTTGCCGTCTTTTTGACACAGATGTTCAGTCATCTACCACTGAAGCAAAATGTTTCACCCTTGGAAAAATTGGAATCTGTTCTTACACAAACTCAGAGATTGATAGATGTCAGCCAAAATAATCGGGGCCAAACTTAGTGTTTCTTTGCTTCTTATTCTTTGTCAATCCCTCTGAAGATAGCATCTACAACCATCATAATTCGGGTATCGATCTCTTTTCCTTCATCTTGAGAGAACACCATCGTTTCTAAAAGGCACGCAAAGAACGCGACAGTCTGAGTCGGTCTCCAAGTACAATGATTATGGAACTCGTTCGGAAATAATCTAAAATAGTTGTCGTGCCCCTACCTTTCGAAAAATCTCATTAATGGTATATATTTTGAGCATGCAACCAGTCCGCGTCCACTAGCAGTAAGACGTCTTTCAGTTTCGCACCAGTCGGCCTATCTAGTAGCACGATGTGATGATCTGAATATTTTTTCCTCTTTCCACACGTTCCGATGGAATCCAAACAATGTTTCATTTTCTCTATTGTTGGTGTTATTTCGACATCTCCAAATCGGAAAATCATTCTTTTGTCATCCTAGAACCTAGTAATTACCTCGATAAATGTGGGACAAACCTTAAAGTCCTTTATCGAAGGTAGATGGCCCAAGTGAATCGAGATATTTCTCTTTTTTTTTTATAGTTTTTAAGGTTGTTCTACTACACACAAAGAATATCTGGTGTCTCGGTGATCATTTTGAAACTTAGGAATTGACTTGACATCTATAAAAAGATACAAAGAGTTAGTTGTCACCCCCAGGACACAACAATCCATCAAACATGCAAACATCCTTCAAATAACATATAAGTATGATCGTCCGATCGAGTCGTGGGATCTTTGGACTCAGAGCAGTCTTTCTAATGGGCCCAACACTCCTTGGGTGTTGGGTCATCTTAGGACAATGCGCTAATTTCAAGATTTGATTTAGCTCTATCTTAGTTTTAGTAGGAGTGCGTTTTATTTATAGTTGAAAGGGTGACCCAAGCGGACTACTTAGGCTAGGACAGTTAACGTCCGTTGACTATCAAGTAGCCAACTATATTCTTCGTTAAGGTGCCCCGAGAAAAAATTTGGTTAACGAACGACTGCAAACCCGCATAATCGTCTTTTAAGTAATAAATGAAATAAATATCGTTTGATGGAGTATGATATTCCATGAAAAATGCAACAGTTGATATAATACGATAAAGAAACACATTGACAGTTACTCACGTCGCCAAACAAATTTAGTTTTAAGGTTATCCTTCAAATCTCCAGCAGAGTCGCCATTCTGTTTTAAAAGATAAAGAATATTTTATGTAGTTTTCGAAAATGAGAGTTTGTTAGAGTAGCCACTTAATTTTTTATGAAAAATCAAGAAAATTTAGTTTTCAAAAAGATCTAAAAAGAAACCCCTAAGAAAACTTTAGAGGGAATTTTGGAATTCCTATTTATATTTTAGGAAGGTTTTTACGGCACCTAAAATATTTGCTAACTTGCGATTATCCGACAACTAACTTTGTTTGGCTTAAAATAATTTTTACTTAACTCAATGTTCATTTGAAATCTTTAGGGAAGTGATATATCAATTTGAAATCTTTAGAGTCAGTTGATTAGTTCGAATAGTCAAAATAGAATAGCGTTTTGTGGGGATTTGAAATTTTAACCCTAAGACTAACGGCAACAAACAATCAAGTAAGCGATAAAGTAAAAGAGAGAGAGAGAGAGATCCAAATCCGATTTTTGTCCGCCTGGACCGGTTTTTGGACCTATTTGTTTTGGGGCCCCGACCCATTTTGACGGTAGTTGTAATAAAGAACATGAGGGGGGCTTAGGCCTAAAAATAACAAAATACAACTATGTGAAAGAAATAAAGGTGGGCCTTTTGTCCCAACTTCTTCAACTCTCTTCTGCCTCGAATTCTTTCAACTTCTAAATTTATTGATCGACCATATGGTTTGTGGACTCGAGGAAAGCAAAATTTAAGCCTTTGCGGTCATCTCAAAATGAAAGGAGAAATATATGAGTTCGGGGCAAACTCCAACACATTTCCCTTGCGACATAGAAAAATAAAAAAATATATATTAGTAAAAGTTATTTCCAAAAATGGTTAACATCGATTAAAATACATGGACAACAATCCAATAGTACATTAACATAATGACACATGTAAATGCTGTATGAATTATGTTCATATTTTAACAATCCTAACAATATATTTTAGCATTTAATGACATAATAAAGCTTTCAAAGAAATCAACATATTGACTAAGTCATGGCAAAAGTTAAACACCAAAGCCGTTATAATTGGAACAATCTAAGTGCATAAAAAAATGCAGTTCAAATTAGTACGTATATAAAAACCTCCAAACTCGCTCTTCACTAGTTAGACGCAACAACTGCAATCAATAAATCATTTGCACCTACTCTACTGCATATCAAAGGAAATAAATAAACACTATAAATTTAAAGTATCATTGACCCCAAGGAACTAATTACCATAAATAAAATAATCGCACATAAGCAACTTAGAACAATTAATATCTTGCCTGAACTAAATCTTCACCCCATTTCAAAGTAAAATGACCCAAGACTCATGCCAACAAACCGAACAAATGAATCAAGACATTTACTACCAATATAAGGTAACATTTTGTAAGGGCAAAAGATATATCAAATAGGACAAACATCAGACTAAATTCCCGTTCAAAACAAAACAAGATGAAAATGATATGCTCTAGTTAAAAAGCCAACTCAATAGATGAGAAAGAAAAATAAAAATTTGAACATGGATGCTAGTGTTATTATCATCTTAAAGCAGAGAATCGAGACTATCGAGATCAAAGAAAATCACAACCACATAACCATAACAACACCTAACCCCTAAGCCTCTTTGGCTATTCCAAATATGGTGTCAATTGGTAACAAAAAAAAGCTTGAAGACAGTAAAAGATTTAATCCCGTGACATTGAAGCAAACATATGAGATGGAACAAGGTAAACTCGGACAGAGAAGTAGAGGAACGACAACAATGAATACAAATCGGCAACATTTTTTAATTAACACCAAGAGTAAATTGCCCAAGAATGGAATGCATACCATATTAAAGCTACCAATAACAACCGACCACAATCAACAACTACATAACCACAAAGTGACAGACTTACTACGTTATAAACTACCTAAGAAAGATGAAGGGAATATTGGAGGAGGAATTACCTTCTTCCGGGAAGCATAACAGGGGGACGAGCTTAAGACCGACGACTTTCACCACACAAGCATAGACACGGACAGCAATCGAACGTTTTGGACAGAAATATCAATCTCCAAAACCGAACGACCTATTTCCTCTGTTTCTTTGGAGTACTAAGTGTGTGCCTCAACTATTTTACCTTAAACAGTAGCGTATTCTTGCTCAAAAAGTTCAACAGAAAGCAAATAAATTTTTTCTCTCCTCTCACTTTTTCTCTGAACGAAAAATCTCCAACGATTCCTCTCCCAACTCCCAAATATTTAACCAAAGGAAAAGCCAACCAAAAAAAATCCCTGCCCAACTAAAATTTCAAATTCCCCTTCACAGAGAAGCAACACCAACTTATATAGAGGGAAAATTAGGGCCACACGCTGGGAGGAAAAAGGGGAAAGTTGGAATTCTGAATCAAAATCACATCCCAAAATTGAAATTCAAAAAAATAAAACTTTCACCAACAGGGGAGACATACTTTTTCCATGAAATTTTGAAGGGCGACAGACGGATAGGATGGTTCTATCGTCCTTTTCGTGCGACGTGGAACAATCTCACACCCCCAAGGCTGACCACGCGGACAACTCTTGCTACTAGGATCATACAAATGCAGAGATAATTTTTCAAAAATCCAAACCAAACAAAAAGGTGAGAGGACGTCGGAACGTAGGTGCTCACGCAAGAAGAGCATCGTTGGCTTGATGCATTGCTGTTGAGGCAGCTTTTTGCGTCTCTATCCGCAGGGAAGAGGACGCGTTCAGTTACCCATTTTCTAGTTGCTTCGCATGGAAAGAAAAGGAACAGGGAACGTAATGGGTCAGGTCAAGGGAAATACAATGGTGGGCTGGGGAATTATGTTGGATCGACTTAAAGGGATTTAGGGAATGGGCTGGATCAAATTATTTGAAGCCTGGAGATTGGAATTGAGTGTTGGGCTGGCTGCAATTGGCCAATAAATGGCCCAAAATTGGGTATCGCAATATAGTTGCAAGAGTAAAAATTTCAATTGAGGGAAATGATTCACAAATCCGACGTAGTCAAATCAAATTAATATTTTAATCAAGAGATTTAATTAGCCATTCCGCTAATGACTAAATAAAGCAAATTAATAAAAATTAATCGATACACTTCTCAATCCTGACGAAGTAAATTAATTAATTTAGCTACAAAATAATTAATTTTAACTATGAGCTGATTAATTTGACTTCAAAACTAAAACTTTAATAAAATAATTGTCTCAAAAATGTAAGAGAAACCTTAGGACATAACCTTAAACATTCATAAAATATACGAATCACACAAATAATTATATGAAATATATGTATTATTTATAAATTATGAAAATCATCTGACTCACCTAAAATGACCTTGAAAAATATTTGCGTCTAAAAAAAATAACCATTCTAAATCGTTCGGAAGGTTAGGAAGATCATGAATTAATTTCTATCTGGAGGGGGTCAAAATTGGTTGTAAACAATTTTTCCAGACATATATTAATATAATAAACTCATTTAGAAAAGGTTAGATCCAAAACGACAAAGAAAGACTTTGACGTCTGGAAACTAGCTAATTTGAACTAGTTGACGTCCCTATGTTTTGTGAAGGTTTTTAAGTGTCAAATGACGTTCAAAACTTGTAAAAAGACTTCAAACAAGTAATATGTATTACAAAGTATCCAAACGTGTGGTAACATTACCCTAAGGACCACCCGAAGGGTCCTTGAGAAGGACCCCAACATGGCAAAGGCAGGCTGCCAAAACAGCTTGCGCGAGATAGAAGCAAGGGGCTGCTACGTGACGCACAACCCACACGAGGTTCACTGCCTCAAGATTTTGGAGGCATCCTCACGGCGCGGATTTGTCACGAGGCACATTGCCTCGACCCAAAATTTAAGAAAAAGAATGGTAATTGGCCCCGTAACGCGCATCCACTTTCCTGATTCATTAAAGTTGTATTTTTGGTAATTTAACTTCACGAAAGACCCATTTAAGTGAAGGGTCTTTTGGGTATTTTGTGGGATGACTATATATTGAATTTAGGTCAGTTTTAGATAAATTTTTACACACTTAAACCAAATCAAATGAATTTCTCTCATCTCTTTCAAGAACGCTCTCTTTTCCAAACTCCATTGAAGAGCCAGAAAAGCTTAAGGAAGAAGACGAAGACTTCAAGATTTCCATTCAATTTTCATGGAATATTCTTCAATAAGGTATGGGTTCTTCACTCTTGGGATTCCTTTCCCCAAGAGGTCCTTTCAAAGATAGTTTTCAAGAAATTCAAATTTTAGGGTTTTAACTCTACAAAATGGGGTTTCTTCCTAACTCAAAATTTATGACTATCAATGAAAAATAATGGTTTTCTATGGTTGATTTAGTATATATTGTCAAATGTTTGACTTGTAATGCTTGAATTTCGTGTGAAGCATGTCCCCTACCAAATTGATGGTTTCGAATGGGGTGTACCTACTACTCGATAACATGTAATTGTTGGGATTGGGACTATGACTTGAATGAATTCCTAAATGACCCTTTCCCTCATTCTACTTTACGAATTAGTCGTGTTTATGAGTTGAAGAGTTAGTATTGATTATGCTATTGAGTATTTCACTATGTTGTTGGATGGTTGTTGTATATTGAATATAAGTTCTTGAATAAGGATCTTGGAAACAAGAGGTAAGTCTTCTAAAGTTGTGATTAATCTATGATGTTTATATTAGCCTATAAATGATGTTACAATGCTAATGAAGTATGTATGATGATGCTATGCATATATGTTGGGCTATGGATATGTTACTTTATGAGATCATGATAAGAATACGATAATGCAAGTTTATGATATTCTCTTGTATGCTTTACACAAGATAATTTATGATATGTTAATCTCACAATGAAGGGTTACAATGAAAGGAAATTCTCATCTAATCCTAAAAAGCTCATGATCATGTTTACATAGGGAGTTAATCTCAATTGACTTATAAAAAGATTTATGAATAAACAATGACTTAAAGATTATTCATAAAGGGACTTTAGCTTAGCACCGATGAACTAGATATGAGAGGTGTCCCTTCCCTAGTTGGAAGGTAGGTTCACAATGACTATCATGAGATAGAGGATGCCATGTAATGTGGAACTATAGGTCTCTAATATATCTCCTAGTTCTTGAACTATGTTGCCACCATAGGATACTAGCTAGTGGATCCACCTAGAAACCTATGTAATGTTTGGTTCTACTTTGGCCGGTAGACCACCTTCTTTCGGTGTGCGATTTTATGACACCGGATTCCATGTTTAGGTCACATGGTCTAATGTCAGTTAAGGCTAATGTTTCCTCAAGTAAAATGAAAGACAACTAAATGGGCGTTGACTAGAGTGACTTGAAGATTCTACTTAGTATAGGTAGGGGTTTGACACTCTACCTAGACATTACACAAGTTGATTCTAAGGGAAGTCCTAGGAAATTGTTCTTATGTAATATGATAACATGAAAGGTGTGATGCTTATGATACATGTTGTTAGTCTTATATGAAGTTGGTTATGTTAATGAACTTGTTATTGGTCTATATTGCTTTATGAGGTGATGACTACTTATGTTACAAGTTATATGAAGCAAAGTTTTACGTATGGTCTCCTATCTTATCAACTTGGTTGTGTAGGGTTATGCGGCTTCAAATGACCATTGCACTTGTAGGTTGGGGATGGGATCATTAGTGAGTGTTTTGTATGTTATGTTTGTATGATCTATTGAATATGAAATGTTAACATGACTCTATGATAATATGTCTTTGATTATGATCATGCTTTATGTTGATGGAATCCTTAACTTGTATATGTTCTATGGTATGTGCATTAAAGATTTTCAAATGACTTAGCAGGCTTTCTAATAAATGATCCTTTTCATGCATATCCTTAAATGTTATGTGCATATACCCAAACTTAGTACATGTAGCGTACTAACCTTATTACTTTATATTATTACATATGTAGGGTCCGACCATTGAAGATTAAGAAGGTCGATTGAAGAAGCTTGTAACTCTTTCTCCAAGTTTTGGTAGGTCCTCATGTTCGGGGATGCTATATTTTCGTACTCTAGCTAATGAAGACTTTAGTGGTTATTAGGAATACTTTTGATTCCGTTTACATTCTTTGAATTCTTTTGTATTAAGGCCTATATGGCTTATTGACTTTTATTGGCTAAGTCCAGATTCGTACTTTTTAGATGGTTTTTATATGAGACATCTTTTAGCATATCGCTATGTATGTTGTCATGATTGTTATGTGTGAAGTCTAAGTATACAGCACATAGAATTAAAAGATTTTAATTTTTCCATAATTTTAAATGATGACATGTTATGAAGAATGCTAAGGGTTTGTCTGAGTCCTCTGAGAGGACGATGATGCCAGTTGCATCTGGGGGGGGTGCTCTCTGGATGTGACAATATATGAAAGTATCTATACGTTCTATGAAGCATGGCCACATGACATGAATGACATCTAGATTTGTCCTCAATGCTTTTCAGTTCTATTTTCCTAAATGAGGTGTTGATTGATATGGCATTTGAATATGTCATCAATGATTATAGATCACACTTTTAAAACTATTTCCATTAGTAGTAGGGAATTTATAGCATAAAGTGAATGATTATGGGACTTAAAGATATTATGGGAAGATCATGGATAGTGGACTGCTTTCTCGTGTATGGTCTAAGTAGCTATCTTATGATAATACAAGTGGCGAATACCCATATCTCACAATGATAAGACAAGTTAAGATTAATAACTATTCCGTGGGATTTATACTTAGCACTGAGAGAATATTGAGATGAAAGTTGTCCCGTAGCTACAAGTTGGATTTCTTGTAGCAATCTCCTTATCCCTGACCTATGTGCCCGATAAAATGATTATCTAAATATAGACGACACTTTTCTTAGATAGTCATTAATTAGTGGATTAGAAGTTCATGGTTCTACTTTGGCAAGTAAGACACACTCTTTTGGTGTAAGAGGAGTACAAATGATTCAATGTTATAAATCACATGTTCTCTATGTCGGTTGAGTCTACTTCTCACAATAATGATGAACTAATGTTACTTCAAGAAGTATCTCACATGTGTTCAAAGATGAGATTTACGTGTATTAACCATGATAACAATTATGTTTTCTAACATCTTATTTTATGGTCTTCACTTGATCTTTTTATGACATAAAATGTCTTTTTAGCATGATTTTATAACTCTATGCATTTCTATCATACTTGGTATATTTTTCTACTAACACATACTTTTGCCTACGTTGTTTCCCAAATGTAAGGTCTAGTGTTCCAGTTTCCCATTTCTGTGGCTAGGGACCTTAGTAGATATTGAAGATTGTTGATTCTTTATGTTTCGAGGATCGGGCCTTTGTTTCTTATTGTCCTTACTTTTCATTATTTTTTGTGATGTATGGGTTATGTTCCAATCACTTTTGATGTAATAGATTGCTTTTGAGACAAGGTAGACTTGGGCCTTGTTTTGAGACAATATAGACTTGTGTTACAGTTATTCAATTAGTAGTTAAGAGAGTTTATAGAAACTGTTCTATTTCCATTTCTCATAGAACCACTCATGTTTATGTTTTAGAGCTTGATATTTTAGATTTTGATGTTATGAATTGGATTTTGATGTTATGCTTACGTAGACTATAGGACCCAATTTGTCACATTCAAGGTTCCAACGAGTCACATCCCTCAAAATGAACTAGGTTAAAATAGAGCCTATAATGTGTTTCATGAGTTAATAGTTGTTAAAATTATGAATATTAACATTAGAAGTCAGTTTGTGGAGTTTGGAAGTCAAACGTCGAAGAACGACCAAGACATTTAGAAACCAGTCTTTGTGTGTGCTAGTGTGTCTTGGCATGTTTAATGTGTTGTTTGGTGTCTAAATTAATAGGAGAGGACCCTTAAATCTAAATGAACATATTTAGGGCCTAAACGTCTGGGTACGACTTCCCAAGGACCATCCTAAGGGTCCTTGAGGAGGACCCAAACCTTGGCAAGAAACTATTAAAAGGCAGTCCAAACCACGACCAACAAACAACGTCCAGTAATTCCATCGACGCCCTGACGATTGGGGTCATGGATCCAAATTTGGTGGTGGGATATTAGACCCCAAATTTTAAGTCTCTGACCAAAACAATGCCCAATAGGATGCCCCGTCGATCAAACTACGGCCAGTAGGTGGCAACCGTCGTTTGACACCTTCAACTTTCTGTAGGTGTATCGGCCAAGGTGGGGGCAAGTTGGGAAATTAATATCACGTCCTATTAAGTCCTAGACGGTTATTTAGGTGTTTTTAGGTATTTTAAGTTAGTTTATATACCTAAAACATAAACTAGACCTCACTTTTCCAAATCAAAACACAAGATATAATTAACTTTTCTGTAGACTCCATTGAAGCTTGAAGTAAGGTTGAAGCTAGGATTGATGTTATTCATTGATTTATCCATATATTTCGTGTGAATTCTTCAATAAAGGTATGGTGATTCATCCTTGATTCTTCTTCCGTTAAAGGAGACATTTCAAAAGGATTTTCAAAGATCTTTCAAAACCTTAAAGTCTTATTTTGAATTCTAACCATGGGTTCTTGCATGAAAAGGTTTAAAGTGATGTTTTATGGAGTGATAAATGTTAATTGAATTTTTTAAGATAAAAAACTCCATGAACCCATGTATTCCATGAATTCCTAATTTTGGCTCTAAAGTGGTGAATTGATCATGGCTTAATTGTATTCAATTCATGTGTAGATTTTATTGGGCTATTGATTATGTATTGATCAATGTTATAATTGTTCATAGCTTGCCTTATAATGTGGATATTTATATTAAGTATTGATGGATCATTGATATGAATGAATTGTTGGCCTAGTCTTGCATTCATATTATTGTAAAGATCTCTTGTTATATGGATTTGTTTGAAAGACTAAGGAATGGAGGTTATGGCTATTGTAAGGTGGTGCATTGACCTAATTCCATTAGTTAGCATAAAATTGATATTAAATTGTCATTGATTGGTATGGTCCACTTATGGTGGCGGTGTTTAATTAATATATATGTTATAAACATGGCCTTGTCGACATTATTAAGTGAACTATAGTATGATCATGATATGGTATAAGTGAAAGTATAAAGTGAAGGTACTCATATGATGATCTTGTATGGGTACTATAATGATATGATTGAATGTATTGCTTCTCTAGTTGTTGATATATGATGATGAAGGACTAAGGAGAGCCTTTATATAATGATGTGGTGTCTTGTGTACTAGACTAGTTTCCCCTAGTTGGTACTTGAATGGTATTGAAGGAATGAAAGAATGAAAGTCTAGGATCGACAGACCTAAGTTGGTGCCCTTCCTTTAATGATAAAATTAGGTATTCTGGAGTATGTCTTGAACTGGTAGACCTAAGCATGGTGCCCCTTCTTGATGAGTCTAGAACCCTAAGTGAACGTGAAACCCTGAATATTGTAAAGAAGGGTAATGATAACGCTTGGATAGGTGGGCCTAAGATACCCTTCCAAGAGTAGTCAAGTGAGCTATCCTAATAGACCTTGGTTGGCAACCCTAGTAGACCCATCATTGGAAGAAAAAGTATTATGAGTTGGTAGGACTTAGTGATGCTACCTTCTCCAATACACCTAGGGAATGAATTACTCTATAAGAAACAAGGAAAAACACCGAGAGGATATGCTTGTGGTAGTAGCTCTACTTGATTAGGAGACTAAGTATAAAGAAGCCCTTGATATCCCTTAACCATGTGCCAACATGGGATGATTACTAGTTCTACCTTAGGCAAGTAGAACACCTTTCACGGAGTGAGGTCCTTTATGAAACCAGATTCCATACCTAGCTCGTATGGTTTATATCGGTTAGTGTCTATTCTCATCATGTGGGATGTGCATTCTAGTATTGGAGAAATACTACAACGTATAGGTAGTGAAATGGGACATTATCTATACATGGCACGAGTAGGTTTTGAAAATGCTAGGGTGAGATCCCTAGGTCCTCCAACACCATTATGTGAAGTCCTCTAATTGATCGCTTGTCTTTTAAATGACTCTAAGGTATAAGGTTCTATTAGTAAAGAATGATTAATTCAAAGGTTCTTATCTAGAGTAGCTTTGAGGATCACTTACGTGTGCTAGAAGAGGGTAGATGGGCGGTCTCTTCATGTCTTACTCAAGTGAGTCTTAAAGTAGCTTTAGGTAGTAGGTATAAAGGATTATTTGGTGAATGTTGAATGTATATTATATGTGATGGTTGAATTGTATATGTCTTTTAAACTCTTATGATCAAAATAGCATGAAAGCATGTCTTAAAGTAAATGTCCATTTTTGCATTGCTTGCTTGCATGTTCACCATAGTTAGTGCATTCAATGTGCTAATTCCATATGTTTCTATGTCTATAAGTGTAGGTGGAAAGTGATGATGCTTTTAGAAGTTGAAGCTTGGGAATAGCATTCTCTCAAGATTTGTATGTCCTCATATGTTCGAGGGCATGGCTTAATTTAGTTTCCTTTTCTAAAAGACTTTATAATAGACTATAGTTTCTTTTCAAATTAATATAAGGGTTGTGACCCTATGATATTATATGTGTCTAAGATGGATATGAAGAGACTTAGTTATTTCTTATATTCTATAAATATTTGGACTATTATGATCAGAAGTTTTAATTCCGCACTACTTTTCATATATATGTGATTAATGATATCTAAGGGCTTGTATAAGACCTCTGAAAGGTCGATTACGCCATGTGACTACTTGGGGGTTCTCTCAGATCGTTATAAACTTGGTATCAGAGCATAAGGTTACGAAGTAGTCTTTATGATTCGAAGTCTCATAAAAGCCACGTCTAATAAAGTCTTGTTCATCGGTGGTGATTTGCGACACATCTATTAGAGAGAGGATATAGGACAATAGAAGTTTTTCTTTCTTCATTACTCTTGTGTGAGTTGAGGTTAAAAGTGTCTTTTCCTAATCTCTTCTCTTGTGTTTATAGGATATGAATACAAGAAGGACTCCCGCAAGAAGAGTGGATGAAGAAGTGGTGAATGAGGGATTTCCTCCCCTAGTTGAACCAAGGTGTTCAAGTTCCTCAAGTTGAACAAGTCCCTATAGCTAATCAAGGGAATGAGGTTCCGATGGTTCCCCCGGACATGACTATTGAGGAGATTACATGAGCTCTTATTGCCCTAGCCCGATCCATGATGGCCCAAGCGAATCGAGATGTAAGGCCTAGAATGAATGCTCTTGAAAGTACCATGACCTCTAGGTTGAGAGAATTTGTGAAGATAAATCCTTCTATATTTCTTGTTTCTAAGGTGGGAGATATCCCCAAGCCTTCTTGAATGAGGTGTATAAGATAGTGCATGTTATAGGGGTGACTTCTAGGGAGAAGGCGGAGTTGGTTTCATGCCAATTGAAAGTGGTTGCACAAGTGTGGTACACATAATGGAAAGATAGTAGGCTAGTTGAATTGGCCCTATAAAATGGGATGAGTTTAAGAAAGCATTCTAAGAGATATACTTTCCCCGTGAGAAGAGAGAGGTTAAGGTTGAAGAGTTTATAAACCTTAAGCAAGGTAATATGAGTGTGAAAGAGTATTACTTGAAATTTACCCTATTGTCTAAGTATCCTCCATCCTTGGTGTCTAACCCTAGAGATGAGATGAGTAGGTTCTTGACCGGTGTTTCCGACCTTGTGAAATAAGGGTGTCGTACGGCAATGCTTCATGGTAATATGACCCTATCTAGGCTTATGGTGTATGCTCAATCTATTTAAGACTCTAAGCTTGGGAGGAAAGGTAGAAATTCTAAGAGGTGAAGAAACGATGAGCAAAGTCAACCTAGGTTTAAGAAGAGGGATCCAAATGAAGATGTTCGTAGTGCTCCTAAGGCTAACTATGAGAGGGGTGGTGGTTCCCAAATTGATAAACCTACTTGCTCAAATTATGGGAAGAAACATTTTGTAAAGTGTCTAGCCCGTACTACTGGGTGTTTTGGTTGTGGAAAGAATGACCACAAGGTGAGAGATTGTCCTACCTTGGTGGCTAGAAGAAGAGAGGCCAAACAATCTCCTTCTAGTGGGCTGAATGTTGGTGAACCACAGAGGAATCATTTTTATTGCTTCGAAGATAACAAGGAAGCAAATCCAGATGAAGGTACCAGTAAGTTACAGTTATCCCTTTTGTGTGTTGATGAGTTTTTCCCTAGTGGGGAGTATGGTGAATAGTTGGGTTGATAAATCTTGTCTTTTCTCTTCTATTTTATTCAAGCTTGAGAGTTAGAACTTTCTAGTAACATGTTGCATGTGTTTAGGAGTCTAAGTAAGAATGAACTTCATTGATTTCCTTGCATTATGCATATTTTCAGGAGATTATGTTTATATGGTAAATTGGGTTCAAATGATTTTGTCTTTCATATTGTTATGCCTCTATAATGAATTTCCTAAAGGTTGCATGAGTGAGCTTGAAGATATGCTTAACAGTGAAGTTCTTGAAAGTATTGCATAAATGTATTTTATGAAATCTTGGCATAATGTGCTTATAATTAATGTGATAGCATGATGATATGTGGAGAAGGAAGTTCCTCCTATGTGAAATGAGAAAAGGTAGAGTCTTATTGCATAATAAGTCGTAAATGTTGTTCCTACTTTCTTGTTGTGTTTTGAGTCTTTTGATTATGTATAGTTGATGTTCCTCCTAGCTATGTGTATTGTTTATTGTGTGGTTTTATTATGAGATGCTATTCTTGAGTTTTATCTCTTAAAAGTGTTAAAAGTATTTTAGTGTCATTCGAGGACGAATTTTTGTCTAAGTTGGGGAGAATGTCACAACCATCAAAATGAACTAGGTTAATCTAGAGCCTATCAAGTGTGTTTATTGTGTGGTATGGTTATGAGTTGCTATTCTTGAGTTTTATCTCTTGAAAGTGTTGAAAGTGTTTTAGTGTCATTCGAGGACGAATGTTTGTCTAAGTGGGGGAGAATGTCACAACCATCAAAATGAACTAGGTTAATATAGAGACTATCAAGTGTTTCATGAATTAAGAAGGTGTCAATATGATGAATATAAGAATTATAAGTCAGTTTGTAGAGTTTGGAATTCAAACGTCAAAGAACGACCATGACCTTTGGAAACTAGTCTTTGTGTGTACTAGTATGCCTTGGCATGTTTTATGTGTTGTTTGGTGTCTAAATTGATAGGAGAGGAACCAAAAATCTAAATGAATATATTTAGGGTCAAAACGTTTGGGTAAAACTCCCCAAGGACCACCCTAAGGGTTCTTGAGGAGGACCCAAACCTTGGCAAGAAACTGCCAAAAGGCAATCCAAACCACGACCACCAAACCATGTCCAGTAATTCCATTAACGCCCCATCAATTGGGGGCGTGACTCTAAACTTGGTGTGGGATATTATCCCCCAAATGTAAATCCTCTGACAAAAATGACGCCCAGCAGGACGCCTCATCGATCAAACGACGGCTAGTAGGTGGCAACTGTCATTTGACACCTGCAACTTTCTACAGGTGTCTCGACCAAGGTGGGGGCAAGTTGGGAAATTCATCTAATGTCCTAATTATGTCCTAGACGGTTATTTTACGTGTTTTTAGGTATTTTAAGTTATTTTATATACATAAAACCTAAATTAGACCTCACTTTTCCAAATCAAAAGCCAAGATCAAATTAAGTTCTCTCTAGACTCCATTGAAGCTTGAAGCAAGGTTAAAGCTAGGATTGATGTTCTTCATTGATTCCTCCATCAATTTCGTGTGACTTCTTCAATAAAGTTATGGTGATTCATCCTTGATTCTTCTTCCATTCAAGGAGCCAATTCCAAAGGCTTTTCAAAGATCTTTCAAAATCTTGAAGTCCTATTTTGAATTCTAACCATGGGTTGTTGCATGAAAAGGTTTAAAGTGATGCTTTTTGGAATGATAAATGTTAATTGAATGTTTTAAGATCAAAAACTCCATGAATCCATGTATTCCATGAATTCCTAAGTTTTGGCTCTATACTGGATGAATTTATCATGGCTTAATTGTATTTAGTTCATGTGTATATTGTATTGGGTTATTGAATTATGTATTGATCAATGTTATAATTGTTCATAGTTTGCCTTATAATATGGATATCTATATTGAGTATTGATAGATCATTTATATGAATGAATTGTTGGCCTAGCCTTGTATTCATTATTATTGTAAAATCTCTTATTATGTGGAATTGTTGGAAAGGCTAAGGAATGGTGATTATGGCTATTAAAAGGTGATGAGTTGACCTAATTCATTTGTTTAGCATAGAATTGATATTTGAATTTTCATTGATTGGTATGGTCCACATATGGTGGAGGTGTTTAATTGTTAATACGTTATAACATAGCCTTGTCGGCATTATTAAGTGAACTATAGTATGATCATGATACGGTATATGTGAAAGTATAAAGTGAAAGTACTCACGCGATGATCTTGTATGGGTACTATAATGATATGATTGAATTTATTGCTTCTCTAGTTGTTGATATATGATGATGAAGGACTAGGGAGAGCCTTTATAGAATGATGTGGTATCTTGTGTGGTTGACTAGTTGTCCCTACTTGGTACTTGAATGGTATTGAAGGAATGAAAGAATGAATGTCTAGGATCGGTAGACCTAAGTTGGTGCCCTTCCTTGAATGATAAAATGAGGTATTCTAGAGTATGTCTTGAACCGATAGACCTAAGCATAGTGCTCCTTCTTGACGAGTCTAGAACCTTAAGTGAATGTGAAACCTTGAATAATGTAAGGTTAATGATAACGCTTGGATCGGTAGGCCTAAGGCGCCCTTCCAAGAGTAGTCAAGTGATCTATCCTAAAAGACCTTGGTTGGCAGCCATAGTTGACCAATCCTTGAAAGAAAGAGTATTATGAGTTGGTTGGACTTAGTTATGGTACCCTTTCTAATACACTTAGGGAATGAATTACTCTATGAGAAACAGGCCAAATCACCGTGAGGATATGCTTGTGGTAGTAGCTCTACTTGAGTAGAAGACTAAAGTAAAAAAAAGCCCTTGATATCCCTTAACAATGTGCCAACATGGGATGATTATAAGTTCTACCTTTGGCAAGTAGAACACCTTTCACGGTGTGTGGTCCTTTATGACATCAGATTCCATACCTAGCTCGTGTTGTCTATGTCAGTTAGTGCCTATTCTCATCATATGAGATCTGCATTCTGGTATTGGAGAAGTTCTACGATGTGTAGGTAGTGGAATAAGACGCTATCTGTACATGGCACGAGTAGGCTTTGAAAATGGTAGGATGAGTTTCCTAGGTCCTCCAAGACCATTATGCGAAGTCCTCTAATTGATTTTTTGTCTTTTAAATGACTCTAAATTATAAGGTTCTCTTAGTAAAAAATGTTTAATTCAAAAGTTCCTATCTAAAGTAGCTTTAATGATCACTTAGGTGTGCTTGAAGAGGGTGTATGGGCAGTCTCTTCATGTCTTACTCAAGTGAGTCTTAGAGTAACTTATGTAGAGGTTTAAAGGAATGAAAATGCTTATTTGGTGAATGTTGAATGTCTCTTATATCTGATGGTTGAATTGTATATATCATTTAAACTCTTATGATGAAGATTATGAAGATTTCTTTAAAAATAGCATGAAAGCATATCTTGAAGTAACTGTATATTTCTGCATGGTTTTCTTACAGCCTCACCACACATAGTGCATTCAATGTGTTAATTCCATATGTTTTCTATGCCTACAAGTGTAGGTGGCAAGTGAGAATATTCTTAGAAGTTGAAGCTTGCGAATAACATTCTCACAAGATTGGTATGTCCTCATATGTTCGAGGACATGACTTATGTTTAGTTTCCTTTTCTAAAAGACTTTGTAATAGACTATAGTTTCTTTTCAAATTGATGTGAGGATTGTGACCCTATGATATAATTGTGTCTAAGATGGCTATGACGAGACTTAGTTCTTTCTTATATTCTACAAAGATTTGGACTATTATGATGAAAAGTTTTAATTCCGCACTACTTTTCATATATATGCGATGAATGATGTCTAAGGTCTTGTATAAGACCTCCGAGAGGTCGAATACGCCGTGTGACGACTTGGGGGTGCTCCCGGGTCGTTACGTTATCATGTCATAGTATTGGGGAAATTCTATGCCTAAAGGTAAGTCTATTTCTTGGTAAAGGCTAGGAAAATAATTTCTAAGGGTTGTATCTACCATCTAGTTTGGGTTAGGGATACGAATTCCAAAAACCCCACTCTTGAGCTAGTTCCAATTGTAAGTGAGTTTCCGAAGTTTTCCCGATGATCTTCCTGGTATTTCTCCCGGAACGAAAAAAGACTTCGATATTGACCGTCTCCTAGATATGTAACTTATCTTTATTCCTCCCTATGGTATGGCCGCGATAGAACTTAAGAATCTAAAGGATAAATTAAGGAATTTATTGGACAAGGTTTTATTAGACTGAGTATCTCACCATGGAGTGCTTCGTTGTTGTTCGTTTGAAAAAAAAAAAGATAATTCTCTCCAAATGCGTGTTGACTATCGATAATTGAATAAAGTTACCATTAAGAATAAATATCCTATCACAAAAATAGATAATTTGTTTGATCAACTCCGAGGAGCGAGTTACTTCTCTAATATTGACTTCATGTCAAGTTATCACTTATTGAGGATGAAGGAAAGTAACAATCCAACGATGGTTTTTCAAACTCGGTATGTCATTATGAGTTTTTGGTGATGTCTTTTGGTTTTACTAATGCCTCGACAATGTTTATGGATTTGGTGAATAGTGTCTTTAAACAATATCTAGATATGTTTTTAATTGTGTTTATTACTGATATTTTGATTTACTCACAGAGTCATGAAGATGAACATGTTCAGCATTTGAGGATTATGTTGCAAATTCTCAAGGATCGTGAGTTGTATGGTAAATTTAGCAAGTGTGAGTTTTGGTTGAGGTATGTTGCTTTCCTTGTCCATATTGTCATCACTAAAGGTATTTAATTCGATCCTAAGAAAACCAAGGCAATTAAGAATTGGTCTAGGCCTTTGTCTGCTTTGAATATACCAAAGTATCTTGAGCTTGGTCGGTTATTATAAGAGTATTCATGGAAAAAATTCCTCTATTGCTTCGCCTTTGACAACCTTGACTCAAAAGAAGGTGAAATTCCTATGGTCAGAAGCTTCTGAAAAGAGTTTCCAAGAATTGAAAAATATACTCACTTCAACCCTATATTGACATTAGCCGAAGCACCGAATGCTTTTGTGATTTATTATGATGCTTCAAAAATTATTCTTGGTTGTACTTTGATGCAACATGGGAAAGTCATTGTTTATACTTCAAAACAATTAAAAGTGCATGAGAAGAATTGTCCGACTCATGATTCGGAGTTAGCAATGATAGTGTTTGCCCTAGAGATTTGGAGACATTACTTGTATGGTGTTCATGTAGATATGTTTACCGACCATAAAAGTTTGAAATATGTGTTCACTCAAAAGGATTTGAATGTTTTCCAAAGGAGGTGTTTTTGAAGGATTACAACATGAGTGTCCTCTATCATCCTAGAAAAGCAAATATGGTGGTGGATGCTCTTAGTCGACTATCAATGGGAAGTGTTGCTCGTGTAGAGGATGATAAGGAGTTAGTTCGTGATGTTCATACATTGGCCCGATAGGGTGTTCGCTTGGTTGATTTCAATAAAGGTGGTGTAATGTTCATAATGGTTCTGAATCATCTTATATATCATATGTGAAGGCTAAGCAAGATCTTGATCTGGTATTAGTTGACTTAAAGAAGTCAGTTTTTGAAAAAGCCATCGAGACTTTTTTTCCAAGGAGGAGATGGTGTCTTTCGATAAAATGTAAATTATGTAATTCAATTTCCATCAAGTTGATTAGGCTTTCATTTAATTCTTCTTGGGTTCAATTTATGCTGATTCAATTCATTGAATTTGATCTTATTATGATTATTTTAACCCAATAATATGTTCTCCAATTGAAATCACATGAATCAACGAATTGATCATGATTTTAAGTATGAACCATAAAAGACATGGTATTAAACTTCATAGTTACTAATTGTTTTTAATTATCAATTAGACTATAATAGTGGTTCATGACCACAACCAACTCTCTTCTTTTAAACATTTGAATAATAATAGCAAGATTTGATTGAATTATTATCTGTACCAATACGATTTCTATCCTATATTTGATTAGTGAAGCACTAAACTCAGTGCGTTTGTGCTTGTCAGTCGGCAAATAACTAGTTTCAATGGAGCTAACCTGCTATAAAATAATGTGCCAAACTTCGCTAGAATGATCAGCAATAACTTTTAAACTAATGCAAATTTGCAATGATCAAGGCCATCAGACTGGTCTTGCTTACTAACTTTAGCCTCCACAGAGCTATTTCTCACGTTGTTTTATTTTAGGTGACAAATCATATATTATTATAAGTGGGAAGCTCTATAGTGAAAAGTTGAATTACCATTTTACCCTTTTACTAAATTAAGATTTAATTTATTATTTAATTAAATATAAATATTTTAATTACACAATGATATATTTAGAAAAACAATGATAAGATTCCTAAAGTCTTTCTATTACTCCTATTTATTCATGCATCACTTAATTACTTAAGTTGAAAGGTTTTTTCAGTTTTAAATTTTGATGGCACTACTTAACTTACATTAATTACAATGAATATTGTAAATGAAAGATCACTTTTTTGAACTTTCATATGTTACTTCACTCTTTTTAATTAACTTACATTAATTACAATGAATATTGTAAATGAAAAGATCACTTTTTTGAACTTTCATATGTTACTTCACTCTTTTTAATTAACTTTAATTATTTTCATCTTCCACATATTATTGAAATGTATAGATATTTAAGACATAGAGAAAGAAAATAACAACACAAATCAAGAACACTCAAAAGCACAAGAATTCATATTCTAACCTTTTTTTCAAAAATTTTCTTGGTCTTCTCTATTGCATGAAACTATATGATGGCACAGTATGGTTCTAATACATTTGAAAATGCTATGTTAACATTTAGATGAACGTACAATAAATCTATTGAAAGAGTAAGTCACGATTTAGATTACAATTTTTTCCTTGTTCTTCCCGTTTTAGTTTTGTTAATTATGATTCTTCCTTCTATATTAAATGATTTTTTGTTATATTTAGATGATATGTTGATATATTAATAGGAAAAAAAAAGTAAGGTGGACTACAATTTTGAGATATGTTGTTCATAAAAAAAATTATATTTCTTTGATTAATAGTCACTGTATAAAATTAATTTCATTGTATATGTTCTTTTTGGCTATATATAATACAATCCAAATGCATCAATTTTCTTTCTGATATGGTGCCTTCTCTTCAATCTTTTGGTGTTATATTACATTGTTTGATAAGTTCTCATTGTATTTGTCTATTTTTTTCCCTATGGAGGTTGTTTTTGGTTGAAGGGTAAAAAAAGATTTAAATAATAAAGTATAAAATTAGATTATCATTTTATTCTGTGTTAAATTAAAATATTATAAAATATTTATTTATAAATAGTAATCATTCTACATGCCACACTAAATATTAAATTTTTTTGGTTATTATGAGATCATTGAGTTAAATCAATATATAAAAACCATAATCAATGCCCAGTTGCCCACTAAAGATTTGCATTGTTATATGATTAAAGTCTTCAAAAGAATGTGTATGTTGTCGCATGTTTTTTTCTTTGTTTATTTTGTATGTGTTTTCTCTCTATAAACTTCTTTAATTTGATTTTCCACAAATTTCTGATTATTTTAATTGTATTTTTATTTAGGCTAAACTTAATCTTTTGTGACTATATATAATGCAAATTGGCTATTAGTATCTAAAGTTCTATATTTACAGTTGTTGATAAATTTTATACATTAAAATAAGATTCCTCGTTTGATGTTATTGTGATTAAACTTCTTTAATTTGATTTTCCATAAATTTTTGATTGTTTTAATTGTATTTTTATTTAGGCTAAAGTTAATCTTTTGTTACTATCTAAAGTTCTAAATTTACAGTTTGTTGATAAATTTTATACATTAAAATAAGATTCTTCATCTGATCTTTTTGTCACAATTTTATAATTTTATTTGTAATTGTTGGATTTTGTTATTCGTTACATGCATGTACACGTAGAATTCTAATTGTTATAATGAAATATAAAAAAAAATTAACATAGGATACACGTGCAACGCACGTGTGCTGAGACTAGTACAGAACAATATGGGAACAGGAATGTCATTGTCAAGCTATATTCTACTCCCTACTTACTTTCAGTCTCAATGGTGCTCATTTTAACACGCATCAAACATAACATAAACTCGAAATGGAAGAAATGTCTACTGTGAGAAGAAAATTTTCTTTTTGGTACAGTCAACAGTGCAGCTATCCATTGCAAAGAGATGTGGATATCCTATTGGAGGGTACAAGGTTGCTACTAAGAATATCAAATGAACATCAAGCTTATGTCCACATTGTGTAATAATTTCAAATCAATTACAAAAACATGGAAAGAAATCCTGCCGGGCAGATAAAAAAACAACTAAATACATGTCCAGCAAGCAATATCCGGTCTTCCCTTAAAAGCAATTTGGTTGATCAGCAAAGGTCAGCTAGGAGATTAACCATCATGCCTGACCATTGGACCAACTTGAAGTCTGCTTTATAGCTCATTGCCTCTTCTTCGTTCACCAACTAAGGAAAGAATTGAGGCAGAGAGGATGTATAGACAAAAATCATTTCCATTTACTTGACCCACTGCACAGCCGAGAAGAGGTTAAGAGTTTTGCTAGGTTGACCTCTCCGAATGCCTCTTTCTCTTCTCTCAAGTATACAACAAACAAGTGTGCTCAGAGTTTCTAACAGGTTACAGCAAGCTTATTAAATTACACTGGCATATCTCTGGCTTTACTAATGCTGCTGGCTCAGTAGTGGCACTAAGTCCAGTGCCGAATGGATCGGTCAATCCCACAAGACACAAATGCAGCTTCTACTGGGGAATGCTCAAGCCAACGGGGTGCACCAATATGGTTGGAGGGCCATCTAGCCACTATTTCAGTTGTCAGAGAATCCCATGCAACAATCTGTGACCAGCATCCTAATTAATCTCCGTAGTGTTACCTGTGTATGCATTGAAGGAAGACAAACTTACCTCATTTAGAGATTCATCAATTGATAATACAAATTCTTCTGTATCATTGAAAACAGCCTGCATTGAAAGCAATTTTCAACTGTCAATTGTCAACAAGAATGTGAGAAAAATACAAATAAAAATATCGATAGCAAAAATAAAAAAGAAAACAAAAGAAAAACACTTTGATTGGTGCATATATTAAACACATCCTAATTACAGAAAATGAACATGAAGATGCAGGAAATCCATGTGGAACACTTTCATTAGGTGTTCTCTCTAATTATCACATCTCAAAATTACCTGAACTTCAATCAAGAAATTAACATAAGCTTACAGATTCCTTCATCTTAAGCGAAAAACTACTTTACCTTTTCATGTGAGAGAATATTGGATTGAGATGGGTCTAAATGGGGTACCTGGATAGTGAAGATTCATATAGACGACCCAACTAGCTTGGGATTGAAGCATAGCTATTATTGTTGCCATGATATTTCAAATGTATTAGCTTCTATTTTATTCATGGAATTCCATAATGATCATGATAGTTACAGAATATCCAAGAAGCAGTTAGGAATCCTTTCACAAGAATGATAAACTGACGACAGCAGCCTTGCCATATGATAGCACGTATTGCATATTCAATAATGAAAAGCAGTCGATATTTGCATAAATATGCAACTCCAGATTATTGCTTCTGTTTAGCCTATATCGGCTTAACTACAGGGAGCAGCCAAATTAGGCTTTTGCTAATAGATAATTATAAAAAAATGCAAATAAAAAAAATAGATGATAAAAACTGTGACATGAAACATGAACTCTTCAAAGCAAACTGTGAGCCTGACATACCTGGCAGCGCAACTGTGTATGTGTAGCTCCAACATATTGTTTGACCAGTCTTCCTGTGCCAACTTCCCAAAGCTTCACCGAAGAGTCTTTTGCCGAAGAGAGAATATACCTAGAGACATATTTGAAATAACCAAGCTTCAGTAGGCATTATAGCCCTATATACTATAGCATGCTGTACGACCCTGTACAAATCATTTCAAAGGTGTTTTAACCAGGAGACTTAAACAGGTAATTGGCGGATTAGAGGGATGCTCCCAATCTGCATTTGTTGAAGGGAGACATTATTGATAATATATTGTTTAGTCATGAGATTTTTAAGTGCTATTCTAGGAAATGGATTTCTCCAAGGTGTGTTCTCAGGTGGACCTAAGGAAAGCTTATGACACTTTGGAATGGGGCTCTATAAGGAAATTGTTAATAGACATGGGGTTTCCTGCCAAATTTATTCATTGGATTATGACACGTGTGTCTATAGTGTCCTATTCTTTGATGCTTAATGGAGGATTGACTCCTTTTATTACCAAAAGAGGCATTAGACATCTTTTTGTCTTGGCTATGGAGTACTTGGGAAGAAGGCTAAATCAATTAGCTAGGAATGGGAACTTCAATTTTCACCCAAGGTGCAGGAAGTTGGGCAGTATACATATTTGTTTTGCAGATGATCCATTGATGTACTGCAGGGCTGGCATTATCTCTGTTAGGTTGCTAAATGAAGCATTCATGAAGTTATCCAACGCATCTGGTTACAGGCTAATGTAGATAAAAGCTCACTATATATATATTTATTTATTTATTTTGATGAAGTAAGTTGTTTCATTACCGGCATCAAGAAGATGCTAACAGTACAAAAGTAGATATGCTAGCTCCATTACATGATAGCAGCTAAGACACGGGAGCCAGCCACCAATTCAAAAAATCTAGAGAAGGCTTAAAACATGACTATGTCTGGCCTAGAGTTAAAGAGCTAATAAAATCTAAGAAAGCAGTGTAACTATTCACATAAGACAGGTTGGACCAACAAAAAAGAATGAACAAACATTTAGCTTTGAGTGAGTGATTAGGAGTTGAAATTCCCTCAAAACACCGTTGATTCCTTTCTGTCCATAGGCACCAAAAAATACATGCTGGAATCATTCTCCAGGTGTTCCTGATGGCCCCATCAACTGTCAAATGGCCCCAACTCACAACAACTTCTCTGATAGTTTGAGGCATTGCCCAGTTCAATCTGAATAGGGAAAGGAACATATGCCATATGCCTGCAGCCACCGCACAATGCAAGAAAAGATGATTTACTGATTCTGCACTTTCCTGACACAAATAACACCTGCTGACCAGCTGGAAGTTTCTTCTACAAAGATTGTCCACTGTCAAACAAGCATTCTTTAATGCCAACCAGCTGAAGCATATTATTTTTGGTGGTAGCTTTGTTTTCCAGATTAGTTTCCATGGCCATAAATCTGTAATATCATTCTGCGCGTGCAACAATTTATACCCCTTCTTTATAGTGTATTCCTTTGCCTTAGGACCCCAACACATGATATCCGTAGCTTGCGGATTCATGTTGTAACCTTCCGGTCTACCCATTAATTCAATCAGACTGCCAAGCTCCCAATCATTGAAGCTTCTCATGAAAAGTAAATTCCATTTATTGTCCTCTCTGTTCTGTGCAACTGTAGAGTCAGGATCACGTGCTATTAGGAAGAGAGTTGGGTAAAGCTCTTCCAAGATGAAATTCCAAAGCCAACTATCTTTCCAGAAATTCACGTTCAGGCCATTCCCAACTTTGAAAGAAATTTGTTGAACAAAATCTTCCCAATATTCGCGTATATGTTTCCATGCCCCTACCCCGTGTGAAGAATTGCTTTGCTTAGTAAACCAGTGGTTTAGTTCACCATGCTTGGCTGCAACCACTTTCTTCCATAAGCTATTTCCCTCTATTCCATATCTCCATAGCCATTTTAACAACATGCTTTTGTTATGCTTGGCTAGGTCCCTGATTCACAAACACCCTTGCATCTTTGGACTGACCACATTACACCATTTAACTAAGTAAAACTTGTGCCCTTCACTGTTACCCTCCCAAAGGAAGTTCCTCCTGACTTTATCCAGCTATTTCAGACCTTGTCGGGCAATGGGAATAGTGACATGAGATACGTAGGGATACTATCCATGACACTATTGATGAGAGTTAGTCTACCACCCATAGAAAGATATTGCCTCTGCCAAGTAGCCAGCCTTTTCTCCACCTTCTTGATAACACTGCTCCAAATATCAATGGACTTATATTTTGCCCCCAAAGGGAGACCCAAGTAGGTTGTCGAGAAAGACCCAACACTACAGCATAATTGTTCAGCTAAATCATGAAGATCAGGAGCTGTATTCACAGGGTATATCACACTCTTCAACATATTGATATGGAGACCTAAAATAGCTTCAAATATAAGAAGGGTCGGATTAAGATGCTCTACTTGGAATCTTTCGGCACCACAAAATATCAAGGTATCATCTGCATAAAGCAAATGAGAAATTGATACTGAGGTTTCTATGTTATTTCCCACTGTGAACCCCTCAATCCACTGTAACTGCTTGGCTCTGTCCAACATCTTGCTGAGGCCTTCCATGGCAAGAATAAAAAGGTAGTGTGAGAGAGGATCACCCTGTCTGATGCCTTACTGAGGAGAAAAAAATTCAACTGGGCTTCTGTTAACTAAAACAGAGTATTTGACTGTAGTGATGCTGTATTTGATCCATTTAATCCACCTATCTCCAAAATCCATCATCCTCAGCATATGCAATAGGTAAGTCCAACTAACTTAATCAAAGGCTTTTTCAATATCCAGTTTACACAAAATGCCTGGCTGTCCACTTTTGAGCCTCTAGTCTAGAACTTCATAAGCTATTAAAACAGCATCTACGATTTGCCTGGACTTGATGAAAGCATTTTGTTGCACCGAAATCAGCTGCCCAATCACAGTTTTTAGTGTTTCCGCCAGGACTTTGGCAAGGATTCTGTAAACACTGCCTATAAGGCTTATCAGCCTATAGTCTCGGAGTTCAATGGCACCCTTCTTTTTTGGAACCAGTGCTATGAAAGAGGTATTGTTGGACCCGACCATGTAACAACGTTGATGGAAGTGATGCATTGCCCCCAAAACATCAGTTTTAATAAAATCCCATGTCTTCTAGTAAAATGCCATAGTATAGCCATCGGGACCTGGAGCTTTATCGGGGGCGCAAGGGTTAATTATTGCAAGTATTTCATCTTCCTCAAAAGCTCTTTCTAACCATTCCCTTTGCTCCATCGTAAGGCTGGCTAGATCTTCAAAGGTTGCAGTAGGCCTCCATTGCTCTTTTTTAGTGTACAGATTTTGATAGAAGTCGAGAATTTCATTCTTGTTTTGATCTTTATCATCGATAATCTCATCTCCCACCTTCAGTGTATCAATCTGATTGCTCCTCTTGAAAGAGTTCGCAATCCTTTGGAAGTATTTGGTGTTTCCATCACCCTCCTTAAGCCATAAACACTTGGATTTTTGCCTCCATGACACTTCTTCCGCCTTAGCGATTTGTTGTAGTTCCATTTTTAGGACCATCATTTTTTCTTTTTCTGCTTGGGATGGGAGCCTGTTTTCAGTCAATAGCCATAAGTTCATCCAGTGCTTTGCTCTTTCTGGTTTCCATCTTGCCAATGATTTC
This sequence comes from Solanum pennellii, assembly GCF_001406875.1. Lineage (NCBI taxonomy): Eukaryota > Viridiplantae > Streptophyta > Magnoliopsida > Solanales > Solanaceae > Solanum > Solanum pennellii. Next base: position 49,150,878 of record NC_028648.1, on the reverse strand, counting down.
TCTGTTCCAGTCGGTGATATCTTGTTTAAGACACCTCAATTTCTGAGATAAAATAAAATCTAGACTACCCCTGATAGAGTAGTTCTGCCACCATTCTTTAATTTTATCGAAGAACCATTCCTCTTGCAACCACATGTTTTCAAATTTAAAATAGGAAGGATTGTCTTCCCAGTCACCATTTAGCAGAAGTACAGGTCTGTGGTCTGACATAACTTTTGGAAGAGCAATTTGTTTTATAGATTTAAAGGTGTCACTCCATTCAGGTGCTATCAAAAACATGTCTATTCTAGAAGCTTGAATAGAATCTTCTCCTCGGTACCAAGTATAGAAAGCACCCTGTAAAGGGAGGTCAATTAAGTTCATATCTTGGATGGTATCTGAGAAGCTTTTCATGGCTTTCAATCTTCTGATGCACCTTTCACTTTGAAATCTGCATACATTGAAATCACCACCAATGACCCACTGTTCGTTCCAGATACCTCTAATAGCTGCAAGTTTGAGCCATAGATCCTCCCTTTCTGGATTAGAGTGAGGGCCATAAACACCTGTGAAACACCATCGGAATTCTTCCTAAGAACTCTCTAACATACACGAGAGAGTGAATGAACCTTGTTGCACATCAATGCAACTCCAGAACCTTTTATCCCAGAGAATTATTATCCCACCCTTACTACCACTTGCTTTCAGCTCAGTCCAACCAGCCCATCTATTGCCCCATATTTGTTGAATCATCTGTGACTACCAATCTACTATTTTTGTCTCCTGCAGGCAAATTATGTCTGCTTTCCATTTACCCATTAAAGATTTCACTGAACTTTGCTTAGCTGCTTCATTCACCTCCCGCACGTTCCAACTAATAATTTTTACTTTCATTCAGAAAGAGCTTTGTGAAACCTGTCCCTATCCTCCTTTGCCATGCCATCATAATTTAAACCACATTTCAGCCTTTCTAGCTCGAGTTCACTTTTTCTTCGAGACTTTTTTGCTGAACCACCTTCTGATTTTTGTTTATTCAATTGCAGCTGCCTCTTATGTTCCATGAATAAGACCATGTCCAGGATTTCATGCTCAAATCCTGTTATATCAACCCCAAAAGCCTTGCATGCCTTGACCATCACTGTTTTGGTCCACCTGGAGGTTTGGAGGTTTCAATTACCGTAGGTAGTCTTTCCCTTCTATTTCTCTCTCTCTCTCTCTCTCCAGCATACACTTTCCGATGGTAAACCTACCATTGCGTAAGTTATGGAGCAGGGAATTTCTTTTACATCGAGTGGGAAGTTCTTTAGACTAACGAGCAGTGGGGATAGTTGGTTCATTTTAACTGAATATAGCAGAAAGTTTACGAGCAGCATCAGAATAGATGAAAGTAATCTCAGATGGATATGTAAAGCCCTAAAGCAGGCCTCCAAGCAGTCGGGGAACAAATGCAGAAGATGGGGAAGGAAAATACAAGCTTATTCATATAGAGCAATACAAAATTTCAACAGTTATGGACGCTTTGTGAGAATAGAAACTATTCTAGGGGACAAAAGGGCAACAGTTATCATTCCGAAAGACAGATACAACAAGGGATGGGATGATATTGCAAGAAAGATTCTAAAATATTTGGGCCCTTTGGTAGATCCAAGATTCCATTTAGCAGATGAGCAATCTAAATCTTTCATGGAGGCAACAAGGATCCCTACTTGGCTAAACGCAATCAGTTCTGGAGCAGGACATGCCAGTCACAAAGGGTTGATGGAAAGGGAGCACTTCCTTTCGAGATGTCTTGTGGGAGAATTTAATGACCCATTCAACACTAGTCCAAATGCAGATATCATCCAAAAATGGTTTGTGGGCAGGTGGCAAGTTACTGCAGGACTTAAAGTCACACCCATTAACCATAATCAATTTCTTTTAGAGCTTCCATCCAGACTGGAGGCATGTAGGGTAAAAGTTGGTGATTGGTTCTGGAAGGGACGAAAGCTAACTCTTGAATGGTGGTCTCCAGTGGCTGGCTCGAAGCTAACCTCAAAGAAATCTGATCATAAATGGATTAAGGTTTTTGGAATTCCACTACATGCATATGGTCTTCAGAAACCTTTAAATTTATCGGAGATAAGTTCGGATGCTATGTTGGAGTTGATGAAGACACGAAACACAAAACACACATGCTATGGGCTCGAATCTGTGTGAAGAAGAACATGAAGGTAATCTGATCATAAATGGATTAAGGTTTTTGGAATTCCACTACATGCATATGGTCTTCAGAAACCTTTAAATTTATCGGAGATAAGTTCGGATGCTATGTTGGAGTTGATGAAGACACGAAACACAAAACACACATGCTATGGGCTCGAATCTGTGTGAAGAAGAACATGAAGGTAATCCCGAGATCTCAGAGTCTTAGAGGATCTGCATACGGTCTTTCATCTCGCCGGAAAAGCCACTTTTCTCGAGAAAGGGAAGTCAAAGGAAGAAGTTGGCACCTCGAACTCACATGAAAAGACACAAAGGGACAGCTCTAATTCAAAAAGGAGCAGCTTTAATTCAAAAGAGGACAGCTTTACTTCAAAAAGGGACAACCTGGATTGCCTAGTGGACAGAAGGGCAAAAGTCAAAGAATCTAATAATGTTAATGGGAGTGGACCAGTGCTGAATCAACTACAAATGGGCCTAGAAGCTGATCAGATTTATTACCAAACAGGCCCAAATGGCAAGAGGGGAAAACTAAAGTTTTAAATGAGGCCAAACTCTTTAAGCTTAAAACCATTTGGCAAGTCAAAAAACCCAACCCAGCTTCTAATAGATTCAGTGTTCTATCACAAACAGAATCCGTAGAGCAAATATCAGGAGTGGAGCAGTCAGATGCAGATGATGAAAGAATCACCCTTGAAAGAATCCACAGGCCATTGCAACAATACACCTCAAGCAGGGAACTGGTTGCCTTTTCCAGCTCAGATACAGATTTCCCCTCGATAGCAATAAGAGAAGCTTTATCACTGACTTGGTATGAAGGTAACCCCAATCCACAGGTTATAGACAAACCAACTGTAGTCGAGACATCAAAGTGGACAAAAAGCACAATGGTTAAGGCATGCAAAGCCTTCGGGGTCAATGCTACAGGTTTTGAACATGATCTCTTAGATTTAGTTCTAAGAATGGAGCAAAGAAGACAAAAACAAGTTCAAAAGTTGGAGTTAAATCAAAAGGAGTCCGGGAGTCTGAAAAAAAACAGAGAAGGGGAGAGGAAAAGATTAATTTGTGGGATCAATTATGACAAAAAAGAACAACAAAGTAGTGGAAGTAGGGGCAGGCAGTACACCTCACTGTCTGGATGAATTTGAAAGTCCTTAGTTGGAATATAAGGGGGCTGAATGAGGAGGGGAAGAGAAGCACTATCAAATCCCTCATTCAGAAGTGGAAAGTAGAGATTTTATGTTTACAAGAAACCAAAATCCAACGCTGCAATAGTAGACTAATACAACAATTATGGGGGAATAGATGGGTTGATTGGGTGGAACTTACAGCAAACGGCACAAGAGGTGGTATTATAGTGATCTGGGATAAAAGGAAATGGGTGAAAACGGACACACAACTGGGCTGTTACTCGATCTCGTGTATGCTACGAAGTACACTTGAAGAGAGTTCAGATGGTGCTTCACGGGCATTTATGGTCCACACACTAATCCGGAAAGGGAGGAGATGTGGTATGAACTAGCAGGGATAAGAGGACTTTGGGAACATGAGTGGGTCATAGGGGGTGACTTCAATGTATGCAGATTTGAAAGTTAATGGTTAAATTGCAAAAGGAGATCAAGAGCCATGGCAACATTCTCAGACATAATCCAAGACCTGGGGATAATTGACCTACCATTGCACGGAGCCCAATTCACTTGGTCCAGAGGTGAGAACAATCAACAAGCTTCTAGAATTGACAGATTCATCATATCCCCGGAATGGAATGACTCTTTCAAGGTTGTGAAACAAATTGCATTGCCAAGGGTAATTTCAAATCACAAGCCCATTTTACTGGAAAGTGGGGATTGGGATGCCACTGATTCCTACTTTAAATTTGAGAACATGTGGCTGGAAGTTGATGGCTTTCTAGATAAGCTAAAACACTGGTGGCAGAGCTACAATTTCAATGGGAGGCCTGATTTCATCCTTGTGCAAAAATTGAAGAGTCTAAAGGACATAACCACTTGGAACAAGGAGGAATTTGGAAAACTGGAGACCAGGAAAGGAAAAAAGCACTAGATGAGTTGATGATCTTGGAACAAAACACTGAAGGCAAACAAATGAGCACTGTAGAGGCTAGTCAAATGACAAGCCTGAGAGCTGAGATACAACAATTAGCCAAGATAGAGGAGATCTCATGGAGGCAAAAATTCAGGTGCCTCTGGCTCAAGGAAGGGGATAGGTACACCAAATACTTTCAGAAGATTGCCAATTCTAATAGAAGATCCAATTGCATAGACCGACTTCTGGTAGACAATGTGGTCATTGAAGATAAGGAGACAATTAAAAAAGAAAAGACAAGAGTTCTTTGAAGGAGTGTACACTGAACAAGAAGAGTGGAGGCCTACAATCATGTTTGAAGGAATTGCCTCCATCACAGCAGAGGAAAGCAGTAACTTAGAAGCAGCTTTCGGAGAGGAGGAAGTATTAGCAACCATTAAATCAAGTGCCCCTGACAAAGCCCCCTGACCTGATGGTTTTACTATGGCTTTCTTTCAGAGCTCTTGGGAGTTTATCAAGACAGATCTATTAGCAGCTATGCAACACTACCATCAACATTGCTGGATAGTTAAGGCTTGTAATGCTTCATTCATATTACTTATTCCTAAGAAAAAGGGGGCAAGCAAACTTGGGGATTACAGACCTATCAGTCTGATTGGAAGCATATACAAGATCATTGCAAAAGTCCTCGCAAATAGATTGAAGACAGTTATGGGGAAATTAGTCTCAAACCAACAAAATGCCTTCATCAAAGGGAGAAAAATCATTGATGCCTCACTCATAGCAAATGAGGTGCTTGATTGGCAATTGAAACAGGGAATGCTGGACTACTTTGCAAATTAGATGTTGAGAAAGCCTTTGACCATTTGAATTGGTCTTATCTCATCTATTCTCAGGCAATGGGGTTTGGTGATAGGTGGATTAAATGGATTAAGTTCAACATTTCCACAGTGAAGTATTCAGTTCTAATCAACAGAAGCCCAGTAGGATTTTTCCCTGCACAGAGAGGCCTAAGGCAAGGTGATCCTCTTTCACCTTTTCTATTCATCCTAGCTATGGAAGGGTTGAGTAAGAATGTTGAACAAAGCCAAACAACTGCAATGGCTCAAAGGTTTTGATATAAGGAATATAGCAATTAACATCTCACATTTGCTTTATGCAAATGATACATTGATCTTTTGTGAGGCTGACAGAGAGCAGGTCCTATATCTAAACCTTACGCTACTTGTATTTGAAGTTGTTTCAGGTCTCCATATAAACATGCTCAAGAGTGTGATCTATCTTGTTAATGAGGTGCAGAACATTGAGGAGCTGGCAGACATATTGGGTTGTAGAACTGAAATTTTCCCAACCGCTTACTTAGGCCTTCCATTGGGGGATAAATACAAGGTGGAAGGCATCTGGAGTGGAATGATTGAAAAGTTTGAAAAAAGGCTTGCTACATGGCAAATGTAGTACCTCTCTATGGGTGGAAGACTTACATTGATAAACAGTGTACTTGATAGTATCCCAACATATAGATAGTCACCACATCTCATATCTAGTAAGGCTTTGAAGCAACTGGACAAAACCAGAAGGAATTTTCTAGGGGAAGGGAATAACAAAAGCCATAAATTCCATTTTGTCAAGTGGCCAATAGTCTTGTTACCAAAAAAGTTAGGCGGTTTGGGCATTAGACACTTAGCATTGCAAAACAAATGCCTACTTATGAATTGGTTGTGGAGATACACTCAAGAGGAGCATAGCCTTTGGAAGGATGTGATTATTGCTAAACATGGAGCACTAAACCACTGGCGTTCTAATGTTTCAACAGCGCCATATGGAGTTGGTGTCTGGGGAAGTATAAGCAAATTATTGGAGGAGTTCTCTCAACATAAACACTTAATTTGCAGGAAAAGGACAACATATCAGTTTCTGGAGAGACAAATGGATAGGCAACTCCTCCTTAATGGTTGCTTATCCTACCATGTTCCAGAAAGCAAAGGAGCCTAACTCTACTATTCAGCAATACAGAGAAGGGAATTCTTGGGCCTTCATCCTCAGAAAGAACATAGAGGACTGGGAAATTGAGGAGTTGGTCAGCCTACTAGCAGCACTTCACAGTGTTGCAATTAACAGTGAAATACCAGACCAGCTCAACTGGGGAGAAAAAAGGGGTGGGAAGTTCTCAGTTAAAGCAGCTTTCAAGCTTCTAGACCCACGAAATGCAATTACAGACCACTGGCCTTGGAAGCTTATATGGAAGATCAAATTGCCACCTAAGATTAGTTGCTTCAGCTGGACTGCATTCCATGGAGCTTGCCTGACCCAAGACAACCTGACCAGAAGGAAATTTCAGATGGCTACCAGATTTATATGTGCAAGAAGGAAGCAGAAACACACAACCACCTATTTCTACTAAGTCAAATAGCAGCAAACTTGTGGAGTATGTTTTTAAATCTTTTTGGCCTCAAATGGGTCATGCCTCAAAATATCAGGGATGCTGTAATAAGCTGGGGTTGCTGGAAAGTTGATAGCACCATCAAGAGAATTTGGAAGATGATACCTGCAGACATTTCTTAGAGTATCTGGAACGAAAGGAATAGAAGATGCTCTGATGGAATATCAACTACCTACCAATCTTTAAAAGCTAACTGCCTCATATTTTTGTATAGTTGGGTTTATTCATCCCCTCTAGATTGCCCTGATTCATTTCTGAACCATGTTCGCTCCCTGATTCAATTAACAATGTAAAGGAGAGCTGACCTTTGCTACTAAGCTTTTGTAACTATTATGCATCTACTTGATGCCTGCAATAAAACTAATCACTTCATCAAAAAAAAAAAGGTTCTGAATTTCAAACACTCTGTTGGATTCTTTTCCAACTCATGGGAGAGAGAGTGTTTCACTTTGAGAAGAAAAATTTGCTTCAGAGCCACTCATCAGAACCGGCTCCGGTGAAGGATGGAATCGGCGAAGAAAAAATTTGTGATGGCAATTGAAGTGTCAACTTCATCGTCTGCATTTGTACTGGAGTGAGAGAAATCCCCCAGTGTGTTCTTGTTTTGTGATACGAGCTTAGCTTCAATAGGAGGGGGGATAATAAGAGGAGTTGGACTAATGATATTTTTATTGTTGATAGTTAGGGCTTTCAAAAGCCCAACAGCTTTCCAAATTCTTTTTCCTCTTTTAATACCTTTTCTCTTTGGGCCTTTGTTATAATAAACCCGGTCCAAATTTTGAACCACTAAGACCTCTGGTGTTTTAAATTGTACCCTAGTCATAGAGGGTAACTTTTGTAGCGATGAATTTGAATTAAAGTTCATACCCATGTGGTCATTGACTGATTTGACAACAGGATCTTTCTCGTGGCTCGATGAGGATATGGCAGAGGTCTACTCTTTCCCTTTTCTGGTAACAACAGCTTCTACTCCGGTAGAGATGGTGGAGAGTACATCTTCTAAAATTGAAATTACAAATTTTAGATCTCCAATCAACAACTCAATTTTGGTGGGTGTAACTGTATCTGTATGAGTGACACAAATCCGAGCCCAGTAAAAGCGTGTCCAATTCTTCGTGTCCTCGTCAGTTCCGAGAAACCCCCCCACAAAAATCACCTATCTTACGAAAGGTTTATGAAGACCAAGCATGCAAAGGAATTCCAAAAGCTTTTACCCATTTGTGCTCCAACTTCACATGGGAGTTTCCGATCGTCGGAGACCACCAAGCGAGTGATAGGCGCCTACCAATTCCAGAACCAATCACTAGGTTTGATGCGAGCTACTTCTTGTCTCGAAGGGAATCAAACAAAAATTGATTGTGTGCTAAGGGAATGACTTTGAGACCTGCAGTGATTTTCCACCTACTGATGAACCATTTCTGGATCACTTCGGAGTTACGGCTCTGGTTGAAGGGATCGTTGAAGACACCAACAAGGCATCTACTCAGAGGATGGGAGTTATCAACATTGTTGTTTGAACTCGATGCTGCCAACTCGATAACTTTGTTACCTCGAAGTACATTCTCAACTGAGGTGCCGGTGGAATAAGAATTTTGGGGAACCTCCGCTTACCCAAAAAGTTAAGAATCTTATTTGCAATGTCTATCCAACCCCAGTTATATCCAGCTTCTGGAATTATCACAGAAGATTTCTTCTGGCCTGATTAAGTCTCGATTCTTACAAATCTCCCATAAACATTGTAATTCTGATACACTCTAAGAAGATGTGCTTGTTGTTTTCGCCCCCATCTCCTATAAAGATCCCCTGCACCCCTGGAAGCTTGTTTGAGATTGTCACAGACCCACCTTAGGTTATCTTCATCTATTTTGGTGTTGCTTGAGAAACACCTGTTGCGTTCTATAATGGAAAACCTTCTGGGAGAATCATCACTAATAATTATAACTTCAAAGGACTTATCTTCTGAAACAAAGAAAATCTTATCTCCCATAGCTTGCTGTTATAATGATGATTGTAGCTTTATTGATCATCACCCCCAAAAGCATTCATGCAAAAATTCTTGATTTCCTATGTTGAACCTAGATGTTGGCTTCTAGATCCGTGTACACTCACCCTCCTAGACTCCACTTGCGGGAATATATGGGGTATGTTACTGTTGTTGTTGCAGAAAGTAATCAACCTTCAAACTTTCTGCAGGTTAGACCTGTAGTGGAAACTGGATATGAAAATCTCTTACTTTCACTATATATTGTTGGGGTTGCCAATCACACAAAAGAAGAGATTCCTGAGGACCTGGGATATCTTGTAGGTGTCCTTCCATACATATATTAAGGAGTGCCTTTAGCATCTAAAAAGCTCAGCATGAACCATTTTTTGCCACTTTCTGAAAAAATTACTGCAAAGATCACTTGTTGGTCTGCTAAAATACTATCCTATGCTGGAAGAGTACAATTGATCTCCGTCACTATTTTTTGGGGTGCAACCTTACTAGTCCTAAAAAGCTCAGCATGAACCATTTTTTGCCACTTTCTGAAAAAATTACTGCAAAGATCACTTGTTGGTCTGCTAAAATACTATCCTATGCTGGAAGAGTACAATTGATCCAAGTCACTATTTTTTGGGGTGCAACCTTACTAGTCCCAAAGATTTTTGACTCCTAAGAAGGTGATGAAGAGTATTGAACAGATTTGTAGAACTTTCTTGTGCACTGGAAATGTGACCATATCAAAGAAAGCATTGGTTTCTTGGGAGAATATTTGCAAACCTTTTGCAGCTGGGGCCTGAACATTATATATATATATATATATATATATATATATATATATATATA
>NC_028648.1:49121729-49141261 GCF_001406875.1 Solanum pennellii | reverse complement strand
TATATATATATATATATATATATATATGTATGTATGTGAAATAGAGTTGCAATATTGAAACAGTTACAGAATATAGCAAGAAATAAAGAATGCTTATGAATCCAGTGGGTACACACTTATTTTTCTAAGAAGGAAAGATAATGAAAGAGTCCAAATACCTAAGAATGCTTCTTGGGTTGTGAGGACGATATTGGAAGCAAGGGAATGGATTCTACAGGGACAAACAACACAAGGAGACTTTAGTTCAGCTTTTGATACAACCCAAGCAGGTGAAAATTTCTCCATACATAAGATGTACACAAGACTGATGCCTCAATTTCCTAGAGTTAACTGGAAGGCCATGCTATATACCCCAGGATTCATCCAAGATTCAAGTTCTTTGTATGGCTAGCTGTTCAGAAGAGATCAGCAAGTGTTGACAGGCTGATTAAGCTTGGGATTCAAGTCCCTCCTGATTGTGCTTAGTGTGGATTGACATTAGAAACATTCAGCCATCTATTCTTTTAATGCCAGGAGACAAAAGCATTGTGGAATAGATTGTGTGTATGGCTGGGTTTTGTCAAGAGCTATTCAGGACTGGGAGACAGAGGAGAAATGGGTATGTATGATGGCAAAGAAGAAGTCTGGACTAGCTGAAGTTGTAAGCAATGTTTTTGGTATGCTAGTGTATGTCATATGGAGAGAAAGGAACTTCATCAGACTTCAGAAAAGGAGCATGAACGCTGATGAAGTGCTGAAGGAAATACTGATGCATATGCACATCAAGAATCTGACCAGGGTAAAATGGATGCACTTCAACAACTTAATGTTTATCCTTAGTTTCTGATTAGATACAGATAGCAATAGATCACTGATCTATATTGGAAGTACTATATAAAAGGATATGGGCTAGTAGAATCTGTTTGTATAGATGAGTGAGAAGTTGTCCAATATTGCTCTGTTTGTACAGACACTTTTGGCTAGGAATTAAAATATGGAGTTTACCAAAAAGAAAAAACATCAAGACTATCTCATTGTTAAAAAAAAATAAAAAAATGTCAAGAATATGTCACAGAAAAGTAAAGCAAGTTCTACGTGTAAATAAGAGATAAAACTTGATGTCAAATAGACCACATAGGTCGCAAATAACAATTTGATACAAAAGATGAATATCATTCTTTCTGTCTAAGAGCATGAGCAGCATACCAGTAAACTTGGTAATCAAGCAAGCCATAGCTCCATACTTAACTGGAATTTCTTTGTGATAAAACATGACGATAAGATTTTTTTTTTTTGATGACCTAGTGTCCGGCCAACTTTTGCGCACCTCAACTAATTCCACGGGATACCCGTCACCTCCCATCACCAGCAACAGGTACCAGGTAACTCTGTCCACCAAGGCTAGGACAAGGCTAGGACAGATGGGAAGAATCACCTAGTGTTTTTATCTTCGTTGGGATTCGAACCTGAGACCTCATAGCTCTCATCCACTTAATTGGCCACTAGGCAACACCCTTGGGTGCGACGAGAAGATTCTCATTGGCAGCTCTTTTCACAAGTTCCCCACCCTCCACAACGTAAAAAGAAACAATAAACCCTATTCATACCTAGGCAGTGGTTCAAGTGGAATAAACCTCTTGTTCTTTTTTCTTTCTTCGTCTTTTTTTCTCTAATTGAAGAAGTTCCTGGTCCTAACTTGTAAGCTGTATCCATTAGGGATCTCTTACCTTTGATCCTTCGTGAAATTTGCACTTGTAGCCTCTGCCGCTCCATGTGCACCATCTATAGATCGCACACAGCTAGCTGTTACCCCATCCCACAACCGAATTGCACCATCTTTGGATGCAGTTACATACATTCCACCTGTAGATGAATACCTAACCTGTAAGGAAATATAATGGTGAGTAAAGAATCCTCTGACCAATGCATACTATGATACCCAATTTACCTGATTAATAGCACTATTGACACCCATATCTTGGAAATTTAGTGGCAGGTAGCATTTGAAAGTGTTAATGTCATATAGGTGGGGAATTGAATGATCAGTTCCTGTAACAACCAACATTATCATGAGACAATTTAGCCAATCAGCATAATGCAAATCGTGTTCAATATTGCTGCTACTTCATCTGAATGAGTTAGCAGAAAATGATGATCTTATGACACATAATCGAATAATTGCTTCTCTAACCAATTTTAACTTGTTAGATTTCAAGTCTTAAGAAGAAAGCTTACCGTCCACTATGGTTGGAATTTTTATTAATAGTCGTACTTGAAGTAATTTCACTAATGTGAATATTTCCTAATGCTCTCTCTCTCTCTCTTCTAACGCTCAATGTCATTGAACAGTCTTCTTCCCCTCCCCACCTCCCTTGGACCTAACTCCAGTTGGTGACCACCAGGAAGCTGCACCAGGCAAGTCATCTCCTCTTCTTTCTCATCTTCTCAGACCGCTTCTCTCTCCTCTCCACCCCTTCTTCTCTCCTTTGCAGAAACCCTAGCTCCTAATCTAGGATCTGCAACAGTCTTATTCCCTCTAGACTCTAGTTTATCTCTTTTTCTTCGTTTTTGTTTCTCTTCACCGAGAACCATAAACCACCAGTCCGCTGCTGTGGTTTTAGTATCAGCCACAGTCATCGCTCCACCTTCTCTGTCCTCTTGTTCTTTTCCTTTTTAGTTGCTTCTTTCCTCTTCTTTTTCTTTTTCTTTTTCTTCTTTCTTGTGGTCTGGTAGTACAGGTGCACACTGAGCAGCGAAAAGTAATCTCCAGTTGCAGGGGCAGCAACAGTATGTGTCGGAGCGTGAGCATCGGCAAATCATTTCAGTCTAGACCAGCAGCAGAGCGTAGATATCTCCAGCCTATACCACTTTCTATCCGCCAGGAGTTGGTACCTCTGGGTGCATTTTTCAGCCCTTATCTTCCGCCCTTGTAGAGATATATATTGCATTAGCATAGCGTAGTGTTGCGTCTAGATTCCATTGTCTTAAGACACTTCTCTTTTTTGTATATTAGTGGTAGTGTTAGTATCTTGGAACATAGGAACTCTGACGGTGAAGTGTAGAGTTAGTGAAGATTCTCAAGAACAGGAAGATCACAACTTGTGCTCAGGAGACCAGATGGGTGGGTTCTAAGACTACGGATGTTATCGGGTATAAGTTATGATATGCGGGCCAAGGTTGAAGTTGCCTCTGTGGTGGACAAGATACGGTACGCTAGGCTGACAAGGTTCAGACATGTCAAGAGGAGATGTACAGATGCCCAGTGAGAAGGTGTGGGATGTTGACACTGGAAGGCAGGAGGGAAGGTAAGGAGGGTAGCCGAAGAAGTGTTTGGGGAGAGGTAATGACATGGCAAGACTTTAGCTTACCAAAAACATGACCCTTGATGGGAAGGGTATGGAGGTCGAGGATTCGGGCAGAAGTTGCATATGGTCTTTCTGGCTAGTAGCATTAATACTATTTTTGATAAATTTATTATTTTACTGTTTCTGTATTGTTATTATTCTTCAATTACTACTTGTATTGCATGCCTCTATTGTCTTACTATAGTGCTATTTTTTATGCATTCATAAATGTTGTGTTTATGCTTTCTCTGAGTCTAGGGTCTTACAAAAACTCGGGTAGAGATAAGGTTTGCGTACACTCTACTCTCCCCATACCTCAGTCGTGGAACTATATTGTATGTTGTTATAGTAGTTTTTGTACTTCATATTAAGTAGTTACAATTTACAACACATTTGGATCTATATTTCCTCTTAGTTGAAGTTGAGACCAATCATCAACGAGCTGCCCTCCGGAGCTTCATTTCTCTTTTAAGATTTATAAGTCAATATCACATGTTGATTCAATCAAACCAGGTATCATATCAGATAGAAGGCTTTTTTTTTCCTTAACTGCCTTAACATTTAGTTTAATTTTCATTTTTTTTTTTTTGGGAAAATGGTAGTTGTTTCTATTTCTGTACAACAGTACATAGGTTGTATTGAAACCCGTATTTACACAAGGAACTCTAATTATATTGACTTATCCCTATAATGAGTCTAAGACATCAATGATAGAGATGGTATCATTAGAGTAAATTTGATTACACCAAAAATGCCGAGTCAAAATGCAATTCAGTTTAACTTGCTGCATACTATTCTCCCTATTCTCAAAAGCACTAAGGTTCTTCTCTTTCCATATTGTCCACCAAATAGTGGCAGGGACAATTCTCTAGTTAGTTCTGTTTTTTTGCTCGTGTCCCTGTATAGCTTCTGAAATTCTCCTAGGCATGGACCAAGAGATGCTTTTAAGTCTCAGCAACAAATTCCACAGCTGCACGGTGACTTCACATTGGATGAACTTCTGCAGTTCTCCCACAGAAAAAACATCTAGAGCAAAGTGTAATTCTCCTCTTCATTAAATTCTCTCGTGTCAATACTGCTTCTTTAGCCAATAACCACACAAAGCAAGACACCTTGTAGGGGATCTTGGCTTTCCATATGTCTCCAGGGCCACTTGAGTAACTGCAAATTTTGATGGTTCATGGTTCAACTTCTCGTATGCTGCACCTACTTTAAAATCCCTTTACTGTTTCCCAACCACTGCGATCTGTCCCACCCTATTTCCAGACCACTAAACTGATCAATGCTTCTAAAAAATTATGTTACTTTTGGAATTTTCCCAGTCATTGAGGTGTCTTCTAAATACAAAATTCCACAGTTGAGGAGTCCATAAGTCAGCTATAGTACTTTGTTGCTGAAGAGCTAAATTGTGGATGTCAGGGAAGAGAGTCTCCATATTTCCTTCAGCATGCCAATCATCCTTCCAGAATCTAGTTTTTATTCCATCTACCACTTTGATCTTGGTGTTAGGTTTGTATTCATTCCAGAGTTCTCGAATGGAAATCCATAAGCTAACACCATAAGGGGTGGTAACCTCCTTTGTCATCCAACTATCACTCTCTTCATATTTTGCCTTTATGATTAAGCCCCATAAATTCTGATTATCATTTCAGTACTCCCAAAGCCACTTAATCCTAAAAGCTTTGCTCTGATTCTTCATGTTCTTGATCCCCAGACCCTCAACTCTCTTTTCAGTGATCACAGTTTTCCATTTGACTAAGTGATACCCTCTCCTTTCCTTGTTGCCTTGCCATAAAATTTTTCTCATGATGCTATCCAACCTATTGATGATTCCCAGTGGGACAGGAAACAATGACATCATTTATGTTGGAAGTGCACCAAGCTCATAATTAATCAAAGTTAGTCCCCCCTAGTGAAAGGTACTAAGACTTCCACCTTGCTAGCCTCTTCTCACACTTTTTAATCACCCCATCCTAGATTTCCATAGACTTGGATTTTGCCCCCAAAGGCATACCCAAATATGTGGTTGGGAGGACAGCTACTTCACATCCCAATATTGACTTCAAAATTTCCATGTTTGGTACTCTTCATTTACTGGATACAAGAAGCTTTTCCTCTAGTTGACATGTAGCCCAGATATAACTTCAAAAGTAACTAGAGTCAGTCTTAATATTTTAAGGTGGTCTTTATCAGCATCACAAAAGATCAAGGTGTCATCTGCATATTGTAAATGAGTGATCTCTAGACTTTCCCTTCCAGCTCTAGCAACTTCAAAACCTCTCAGCCACCCTTCATTGCATGCATTCTTGATCATATTGTTGAGTCCCTCCATGACTAGTATGAAAAGGAAGGGTGATAAGGGATCACCCTGCCTAAAGCCTCTATGTGACCTACAATATCCTGTTGGAGAGCCATTTACCAATACTGAGAAGTTCACTGAAGGTACGCAGAATTCTTCTCTAGCATACCCATAAGAAAGTCCCAGTTGACATGGTCATATGCTTTCCCAATGTCTGATTTGCATACATTTCTTGGTCATTTTTTTAGACTAACCTGGAATCTACAACTTCATTAGCTATGAGGACTGCATCCATTATCTGTCTCCCTTTAATGAAAGCTAATTGTTGCGAATCAACAAGCTTGTACATCACTTTTTTCAGCCTTTCGGTAAGCACTTTTGAAAAGATCTTATACATACTACCTAAAAAAGCTAATAGGTCTGAAGTCCCTCAATTCTTTTCACATTTCTTCTTTGGGATTAGGGCTATGAATGTAGAATCCGACTTCTTTCCAACCTCCCTTGTTCATGGAAGATTTGAAAATTCTCCATTATGTCACCTTTCATCACCTCCCAACATTGGTGCTTTATCAATTGCACACTGCTTTAAACACCTTAGAACTTCCTTGTCAAAGCTTATATCAAGATCCTCCTTTTCCTCCCCTGTCAACTTTGGGCAATTCAAAAAATTGGAACAAATAAATATATTGGTACTAGATTGACCTAAAGTCTTTCTATTTATCCAGATAGAATTCAAATAGAATTGAAGGAAAGTGAATGTGATGAGACAGAACAAAATTTTATTTGAATTCCAAGTTCTAATAGAAATATTTTATTGACGAGCTACAGCAATTGCACCTATTAAAGCAACAAAGATTATGGAAATAAGTTCAAATGGGAGAAAAAAATATGTGTTGGCATGTCCCCACTGCAACTCCTCTGTATAAAGCTTCTAATAGAACTCCACTATTTCCCCTTGGATTATTTTTGGATCTTGGACAATGTTCCCCTGGACTAGCAGTTGCTATACGTTATGGTACCTCTTGTGTGCATTAGCTATCTTATGGAAGAACTTGGTGTTCTTATCCCCTTCCTTTAACCAAATTGCTGATCTTTGCCTCCAGTAGATCTTCTCATTTTTTTATCAAATCCTCCAAGTTCAAAACTAAACTTAGCCTTTTCTGTTGCCTCATCCTCAGTTACTTCTTTATCAGTAGCAATCTTTTCCATATCAGCCAACTTTTCAAGTAAAGATCTCCTCTATTGGCCAAGATTCCCTCGCTCACTTCTGCTCCACTCCTTAAATTTGTGTTTCAAGGCTATTAATTTGGATGCAAGGATGTAATCAGGCCTCCCAATATAATCAAAAAGAGCTCCACCATATCCTTACTTTGTCATTTGTCAATGAAACCTTCAGTCCCTAACCACCTGTTCTCAAACATAAAATAGCTCTTGCTATTTTCTGGGAACCACCTTGGAGTGTGTTGGAGAGTGGTCGAACACTATTCTTTGTATAGTGCATTGTTTCAAGTTGCTAAAAGCATCATCCCATTCTTGAGATACCAAGACCCTGTCGATTCTTGAAGTTATCAGGTGGTTATCCCCTTTGAACCAGGTGAACTTTGCATTTTCCAATTGAAGATCAACTAGGTTTAGATCCTCGATCAAATCAGAGAACTACCGCAACCCTATTGTTCTCATGATACATCTCCTCTCCTCTTTTCTGATACATATCTAGCCTCGTTAAAATCACCACAAACTGCCATGGACCTTCTATTAAACCTCTGATAGAGACAATTTCTTCCCATACTAGTCTTCTTTCCACATAGCAATTTGGAGCATATACTCCTGTTATATGGCATGAGAAGTCCTGCACCTGTGATTCAAACTCACAAACTTCCAGATAAAGGGTATATGTCCCGATCTATAAAACTTCCCCTTTCCATATTCTACTATCCCAAAGCATCATTATCCCTCCTCTTGTCCCACTAGCTTCCAAACATGCCATTTTGATCCATCTACCACCCTTAATCTGCCTTACTAGCCCCATAAGATCCCTCTCTAGTTTGGTTTCTTGAACACAAATAACGTCAGCTTTCCAATCCCCCATAATGTTCTTGACAACCCTCCGTTTGTCCCTAGTGTTTAAACCCCTTACATTCCATGAGACAAGTTTAAATTGCATCAAGAAATAGTTACGAAGTTTCTCCCCTTATCTCTAACCCCCCCCCCCACACACACACACACACACCACCACACACACTTTTGAACTTCACATCAAAAGCTACAAAACTTTTCAATTCATTAGAGCCCTTGAACCTTGTCTTCTTGCATACAGCTACAGCTTTTTGGTGTCTGGCTTGTCTGTCCACCTGTAGTAAGAGTTCCTTAGCTTCCTCTTCATGACCTGGGAAATCAGCCCCAAACAATTTTCCCAGTCTGATCAAATTTTGTTTCACCCAAGCAGAAACTTCTCTCTTTTTTCTGCGATTAACAGTGGTTGCGTGTATAGTGGCTCTGCTTCTTCGACTTCCCATTCTTCAACAGAGGTCAAAGTTTTCTGGTCTTCAATATTGCATACCTCTTTTTCCTCCCCAATTGGAACTTGTGCCTCTGATTCTTCCATATTTAGCACAACCACATCACCCAAAACACCACTTTATCTGTTGTTGTTCTCTCTTTCTCAGTATTCAGTTGTGCTCCCTGCAATGTCTTTTAGAAGAACCGTGTTTCTTTATCTTGAAGAGTCCAATCTTCTACTGGATTGGGCTGGGTGGAATTGGATATGCTATTAAATAAATAGGCTTGCTGGATCTAGCCCATTATACTCTTCTTTTAGTTGTTCTGGCCTAAGACCTAAGGCCCATAATAGATTCTTTTGTTAAAGAGGTCATATGGCTCTCATATGACTCAGTGGGTACCACCACAGCTGTCAACTTTCCAGTCCCCACATGGGTATATGTACTAGGATCCCTGGTAAAAGGGGATTTTTGTACTACAGTACATATGTTACTCCTTATTATCTCCTGGTCCATAACATACCCTGATTTCAAATTGTTATCTTCTTCTCTGGCGAGATACAAAACTTTTTCCGGCAAGATTTCATATCTTACTTTGCCTTCAACTCATATCAGAAAATGGTATCCGACCACCCGAAATCGAAACCTCTTTCGGTATATGTCTACCACTGTTTGCAACAAAAACTCTTGCCCACTTCATATGGTTCTTCAACTCGTTGCCACCCAACCACCACAGAGTTGCTCTATTTCTTGAAATACTTGTGACCATAGATGTAGGGGGGATCCCTATAATTTTTATTCCAAGTTTTTTTAACTTCCACGGAGCTTGGCATGCAGCCTACAACTAGGCTCCACCATTCTAGGTTGAAACTCAGGTTTCTCCATTTCCACTAACCTTGAAGAGTTTGTTCCGCAATGAATTTATTGGGAAATTCAAAAAGGAACATGTCTTCGTATAGCTCGTGACTGAAAGCCTTCCATTCAGAAGATGACCACCTTCTGATTTCAGACAAAGAAGGTTTCTCTTTGCGGGCCTTCTCCAGATACCCTACAAGACACCTATCCAAAAGCCCATCCTCTTGCTTTTCTGCTGAGCTTGTCTCCTTGTGGTTTTTTTATAGCCATTTACTGTCCATTACAGCCTTTGAGTAGGGGTATCCGGAGTTCAAAAGTCTTGGTAAACTCGTCGATATTGACCTTTTGGGGCAGTTAATGAAGTTTTTCTATCTTAAATGCTAAATCATACCATCCAGCATTCAAGACTGGTTCTGGAATAATGATAACAGATCTACCCCCCACATTAATGGCTACAATGCTCATATATCTCCCATATTCATTATGTTTCCTAGTGCAGAAGTTTCCTCTTTTCTCTCAGTATATCTCCATCTCCCTGTGACTTTCTTCTGACCAGTGGAAGCTTCTCTTAGCAGGAAACAGATCCATTCCATTACCTTACTGCTCACGGTAGTTCTTCACATCATTCTTCGATTTCTTTCCACCCACTCGTACCAAACAGAGCCTTCATCATTCCTTTTGGTAATACCAAAAGACTTGAAACTAGCATTAAAACAAATCCTATTTCCCCCCATGGCTTGAATAAGCAAGAGAGTAGAAAGAAAAGAAGAATAATCACATGAGGTAATTACCAGAGGTATTGGGTGCCGGAGGAGAGAGGGCTTTCCTACGTAGGAGGGAGGAGGGAGGAGAGAGAACTGCCTCGAGAACTGTTCCAGAGAGCATTTCTAATTTAACTTTGTTAACTGTAGTTTAATTTTCATTTTGTGGATGATGTAAATGATATTTAGGACTTCATAGGCTCTGTTCATTTGTTTATGGGATGGCTTTACTCCTGTTATTCACAGCATTTCCTTAGTGCTGAGTTTGGTGAATAATACAAGGTTACATTTCTTTGTTCAGCCGTGAATAATGCAAAAAGTAATTACTTAACAAAAAATCAAAGTTACCTATTTCAAAAAAAAAAAAATAACTTAACAAGAAAGACATTGAAAAATCTAGTTAGAAGTAACTGCAGAGAATGGATTAGCACATAAGAATATATTGCATTACGAGATTTGATCACCAATACCAAAAAGATGAACAAACAGATTTTTACACTTCATAGCATAGGCATAGATTGCTCGTTTTTGTTCTGGTAGAAACCTGTAAAGTATGACTTCCCCATTTCTCTAGAAATTGGGCAAAAAATCATAGAAAACTTCAGGGATAAAAAGTTGTCCAACATATCATCATTAAATCAGGTTTTAATTCACCTCTAAAATAGCATCATCAAATAAGTTTTAAGTTCACCTAACTAGTAAATAGTAGCCCAATGTACAGTATATAACTTGAAAGAAATTTACTTGCCTGCCAGAAGATAGTCCCCTGAAGGATGAAATGACACCGACCTTACATTATGTGTATCCTGTTGAAACATTTAATCCAAATCAAGTAGAACAGTTAGTATATTTTCTAATTCAAGCTTAATGTTTGGTTTCAAAATTGAATAACATTTGAGTGACCTGAATTACTCTAAATGCTCTCTTTGCTACCGCTTTGGAAAAATCAAAGAACCTGAAAGAAGCCAAAGGAAAAAGTAGTTAGGTAATATTCCAATGACAAACATAATAGGAAACTTCACAGTTAGTAATAAATCCTACTTGATGGTGCGATCTTTTGATCCAGATATGAGTACTGTATTTTGTGGATGAAAATCCAAGTCATTTATAGGCTGCAGTTATGTACAAGTTTTGGGTAAGAAACAGGGAAAATCCTGACATAATCACACATCAGAAACTTAGATTCACAGGAATAGAGTGTGTGGGGGTGCTATCAACAATTAAAGGGGAAGCACACCATCAAATCGCCAGAGATAATATGACGTTCAACTTACTCAGCTATATGCTCCCTTTAAAAAAATGATAAAAGGGATGCTCCACTTTTTATATTTTTTTACCATTTTAATGAGAGGAGCATCCACAGGCAAAAAATAAGACAAACAAGTCCAGTGAACTTTAATGTGGTAGAGTAATCCAGTAAACGTCTCACCTATATAGTGGCTAATGAGAGATCTTTTGAACCAATGTTCAAATTAACAGACCTAAAAAGTTGTATACAGGGACATCTGACTCAAGAAATTTAAGTATCATACAATCAAGATCTTACTTGTTGATGATCATAAAAAGTTCGTACTACAGGCCTCACTGGGCCATCCCTTGCTTCTGGCTGCTTCATTTGCTTAACTTTTACAATCTGCACAAGTTAACGCTTTTGCATTAGAAGTACAAGAATGAAAGTTCAGAGTTCTAAAGAAATGATACAATACCTCAAACAATTTAATTGATGTGTCTGCACTTCCAGTAGCAAGGAATCTTCCATCAGGGCTAAATCTGGCACACCTTGCAACATTCTAAAAGAAAATTCTTGAGTTAAAACTTACTGCTGGAAATTGGCAATTGGAACAAAGACAAGAGCTCATACAACCTACAGTTCTGTTTAAGATACAACCTTGTGCTCGGAAATATGTCGTGACTCATGCTTTGGGATATTTTTTGACGGCCCTTTTGTATTGTTCATGCTACTGTTGCAAAGCAAATTGATTATCAAAACTCCAACAAATGACAAGCTTAACATCATTTATAAATTTGTTACAAGAAAGAAGAAACATTTATCACACAGATGCAGATCAAGCCAGGAAATGGTCTTTACATGGTCCAGACAGATAAGTTAAATTATGGTGAATCCTGACATCTGAAAGTGAACCCACTCTGGTAATCTTGAGACATTATTCTTAGGTCAAATGACTATGAGATGCATTTTGATGGCTCGCTATAGTGTATAAGCCACTGCTGGATCTCTTGATACACGGATCAAAAGGATCTTGTAAAGGATCAAACTTACAGTGTCTACATAGGAAGAGTTCTATGATAGACATGACCTAGCTCAATATGAAAGCTGTTACACAATAAAGTTTCACCCTCATGCATAAATTCAGTACAGAACTTAATAATATACATAATAAAAATTATGATTGGTTCAAAAGGTGCAGCAGCTAATCAGTTAGAAAGATGTAAATAATGAAAAAAGGAAAAAAGATGATCAATCGGATACTTTTGGAAAAAGATAGTCAATTGGACACTCTAGTTTTTCCATACATGGGAATCATTCCCTATTAGTTATTACTCTTGATTACAGAAGATTAGAACTCAAGTATCCAAAAATTTCCTACAATCACCAGATAACTTCCTCCTTTTCACTCACAGTAGAACTTGTCAACTGCATACATCAGCATGGGATAAGGATTTTAAACTCTTGGTCAACCGATAAAGCATTAATTGCACTTCAAGCACTCAAACTTATAAAACAGAACTTTTAAACCCTTTAGGTTATTAAGAAAATAGTTTAATGGGAGAAAAATTGCCTGAAATCAACATATGCAGCCCGAGGGGCTGGGATTGAGCCATATCCAGCAGTTACAATTGGATCAAAAGGTACAGCTGTAGAAACTCCTCTCAGTGTCTCATCTTTGTCCACTGCAAGACCCTGTTAACGGCTTAGACTGATAAAGAAGTTTTTATACATCTATTCTCTTACCCCATGTTGAGCAGCAGAAAATCAGTGAAAGCATAACAAAGTCAAACGCTACCAACTGATACAAACCTTTGCAACCAATTCCAGTAGCTTGTTGGGAGGAGCTTCAACATTCATTGGTGTCATTGTAGCTGAAGCTACAGCACTTGCAGCCTGTCATACACGCATAGCAGAATTCATCAAGACCTCTAAATAACTTAGCTTAGCTACATACCAGTTATATTCAAAACATGTATAAGACACACAAGCTGATGTGCTCAACTTTGTTTTTTTGAATCCAATCATAGTGCTAGGTCAAGCAGTTAAACCCAGGAAAAGATGACTGTGTTAGGAGACCTCACTTGCAGCCCATATGTTATTACAGATATGCTATGGAAGGTATCCGCATCATGTATCAGAGACAGCAAGAAACATGCAGCACAATGACCAAGGAAAACAAAGAATACACATGCTGGACTCCGCAATGAAAAGTTTAAAGTCAAATTTTGTGGAGTTCTTGTAGATATTTCCTTGTTCTAGGGGATAATTGCAGTGTGAACTCTAGAATTTTGTGAATTCTGTAGCAAGGAAGCTAAGATAGTCATGGGACTCCTATTAGCTGAAACCGCAAAAAGAAAAACCAAGCGAGGTTTGAATATCAAAAACCTTAGATAGCAACGTAGCGATAAATTCCAAATGCCATGATAGCAACCATGATCATTTGTTCAATCCCCAATAAGTTTCTCTATATATAGAAGCCACCTTGGAAGCTTGCTGCCCAAGGGCTACTTTGGTCATTTCGGGTAAAACAGTTTCTTACTCTGTTTAATTTGTCCGTCTGATTTTTCTTTTTAATTTGTTAAATATTTGAAAGTTAGATAAAAATTACTATAAATTACATAATTGAGCAACTTAAAATATTTAAAAGACATAAAAAATTTGATTGACTCTTAAAATTCTATCAGTACCAATAAATTGGGACACAGAGGAAGTAACATTTATTATTTGAAATGCCAGAAAAAAAAAATATAAATCAAAATAATAAATAACTTAATAAAAGACATAAAAAGATTAAATGATTCTCGAATTTCTATCAGTGCCACATAAATTGAGATAGAGAGTAACATATATTATTTGAAAATTATGAAAAATGTACTATAATTCACAATGATTGACAACTTAAAATATTCAAAAGAGATATAAAAACCTTTGAAATTCTATCAGTGCCACATAAATTGGGACAGAAGAAGTAAAATAAAAAAATGACATAAAAAGTACTATAAATCGAATCACGATAATATACAACTTAAAAATTTAGAAGACATATAAAGAATTGGTTGACACTTAAATTCTATTAGTGTCACATAAATTGGGACAAAGGAAGTAACATATATTATTTGAAAATTACGTAAAAGTATTGTAGATCATAATAATTAACAAATTAAAATATTTAAAAATTTGATTGACTCTCCAAATTTTATATGTGACATAAATTGTAACCAAAAGTAATATAGTTTGGGCCTATGCTAGCACAGGCTCCTGTATCTAATATTACAAGACATGGCAAGTCTGTTAGAATAATTTCTCTTATGGTCTAAGAGGTATGATAAGCATGTCATGATGAGCAATTGAGCATCACGGAGGTATGAAAACAGACCATGAATAGAGGACAAATAAGAGAAGCACTTTTCAAAGCTATGCAACATTCATAGGTTATATATGTAAAAGCTCTTTATTCCAATAAGTCTAGAACTAATTACAATTGCAATGAGGCAACGAGAATTGTAGTATTTGAGGAACAATTAAAGACACTTTCTTCTGAAAGACAGTAAGTTGCAATTCAAGTTCCCATTTTCTATAAAGCATGCAATTTTGGTCATCCCCAATGTCTGAATTGAACTGAGTCACTCAATCACCTAACACTTTATCCCAGGGATTAATTTCATTTTTCTAAGTCTTTAATAAAGTAATATTAGCAACCTAGTCTACCATGACAAAAATTAGCAGACTGAACAACATAAGCAGATCTAGAATTACTTGCAGTATTGACAACTTCTTGAACCATATTCCGCACAAACAAAACCTTTATTGAGGTACCCCTTCCCAACAAATCCTTTGTGAGAAATTAATTATTTTATCAGCTTCAAAAACAAGTTTAAGACATGCTTTGTGGAGAAGTGCTAGTGAAACTAAGTTTTACAAAGGGAGGGGAAAACAGAATCCAACGTTTTTCCAGAAGTTAAATTAAGCAAAATTTTCATGTACCCATAACTCTAAAAATGATGAAGTTACCCATGTAGACACACTCATCATCGGTAGACTCCTCAAAATAATGAAACAACTCCTAGTTGATGCAAACATGTCTTAAGGCCCCAAAGTCCATACCCAATCAATCTTGTTAGCTACAGAGTTTGCCTCGACAACAATGGTAACAGTCTCTTCATCACCCTCAACAAGGTGAGCTTGGATAGAAACTTGTCCTCCCTGCTTCAAGGTTTTCCCTTATCTTTGATAGCACTAGGCAGCCTTTCCCCAAAATTTGATCTTATTTTTGACCTTTTGCATTAGTGGGGGTTGATGAAATAATTCCTTTCATTACCCTCAGCAAGGTGAGCTTGGATAGAAGCTTGACCTCCTTGCTTCGAGTTTTACCTTTGTCATTAATAGCATTAGATAACCTTTTCCCAAACTTTGTTCTCATTTTTTACCTTAGCATTAGTGAGTGATTGTTGGAATTATTTCTTTATCATTTCTTTTCTTTGGCATTATTTCTTTTTAAATAATGCAAAGAATAAAGAATGCTTGTATGTTCATTTTTCCCAAACTATTTCTTGTCTTATGTGAAACAAAAGTCACATTAATTAGAAAAACACTGCTTTTCTCCTTATTTTGAATCGCCCTTTATTGGGCTTTTAACGAGCTAGTAAAAAGGAGTAATCGCCCTTTATTGGGCTTGTAACGAGCAAGTAAAAAGGAGTGGTCTTGCGCACATGAGAAGTGGCTTGAAGACAAAACAGATCAATGTTCCCCTGCATGCTGTATATATGTGAGACCTATCCCAAATCTGATTTTAAGAAAATATTTTTAGTTTTTTTTTTATTTACATATAAAGTATCCAAATACATGTTTACAAGAACATATACCGATATATTACTAAATAAATTTTGTAAGAACAGTCGATCACTATTGTAATAGCCATTTTTAATTAGTAACTACCAAGTTAATTGTGACAATCAACTTAATTTTGTTACAGCTCACTAAACCCCCTTTATAACACCTCCAGAATTAACCTATATAAAGCAGACCATTTTTGACCTTTTTCCTACCCTAAAAAAATTCTCTTTTCTTCTCCAAATTTTCTCCTCTTTATGTTATTTCTGAGCTGTGGAACCACGGAGAGCAACAGCTAACAACTATGTGCATCCTAGTAGGACTGAAATCGCTCTCGAACGCCACAACATAAGATTTGTTTCAATAAAGTTGTAATTTTTCCAACAACTATAATGTTACATATTTACAGTCACCAAAGATTTCTCTTCTCCCAACGTTCTCAAGGAACCCAAAGAAGGTAAGCAGTTTCAAAAGGTTGAATGTTTATATAAAACCAAATAATTGAGGAAACAGTACCTGATTGAGATTATTATCGCGAAGATGAGCGACTATGAGAGAATTAACATGACGGAACAATTTCCCGGCTTGCAGTTTGTGCTCCAAGTTATCATTGTTATGGTTGCTCCCCATTTAAGTTATTGCTGCCCTAATTTATTCAATGAAACAAACAGGAACAATACCCCCAGAATCTTTGTTGATTCACAAATTTGGCTTTGCAGTGTTCGGGATTGAAAGAGAGAAAGCAATAATGGTGAACTGCAAACCCTTTTCTTAAAGCTCGTACAGATTTTTGGAAGAGGATGAAACTAAGGTACAATGAGCTTCAGAACTCTACCGCCGCCATTTGAGTACACTACAATGCTTCTTGGCAGTCCAATTTATATTTGCTTTTGCAATTGATTTAGGAAAATGTTAATTTAAGTTTTTCTTTTTAAAATAATTGGAGTGATTAAGTATTCAATAAGCAAGTTGCTATTAGTCATGTTATTAGTATGGGTATCTGTGCGATGCGCCGATATTATTACTCCGAAATTATTTATATAGTATTTAGTACTAATGAATTGTTTTTCGTTATAAGCGAACTATACCTAAAAGAAAATGGGTGAGAAAACTTTTGGTTGAAAAGTTGAAAATTTTCTTGGTTGAAATTTTAATAAGATAAGGTCTGAAGTAGTCCGAGAAAAGAATTGAGAGAAATGTTTAGGTAAAGTCTAATTTCCTTGTTGCTAAGACATTAAGAAGATAATATGATTTTTCGGAAGTGAATTCGGGTGAATAGAACTCCTATCATAGTTACGAACTTTTCGTGAAAGGGTTGATTTGAAATGTCAAGATTTGAAGGTGTGTTGCGAAATAGGCTCATTTTGAAGGAATTCCGAGTCTTTGTCTCTTGCAAGCTGGTATAGTGAGTGATACGCTTCTATAACGATGGATTAAATTCCCGCTACAATGATGCTACTATAGTGAAATTAGGTTGTTGTAGTGGGTGATACATTGTTATAGCGGTGGATCTGATTCCCATTACAAAATGGTAAGTAAACTACTCCCCTAACTTGGTAATTTGATTCTAGAGCCTTAGAATATGTGGTGATGATGATAGGAGGGTTTCTTTAACTTAATGGCGGTATAAACCTGATTTAGGTGGGATAGTTATAAGAAAAGTTTGGGATTTGGGATCAGGATATTATTCGAATGTATTTAGACCATTTAGGTATGTTATGTGTTATATGATTGTTTGTTGACCAAGAACATGAGGTGAAAACTCAAGTTTGATTCGAGGTAAGTGATGGTTGTTTGAATTCCGTTAATGTTATATGTGATTGCTAACTGCTTCTTTAATATTATTTATATAATGTATGGTTAAGAAATCAGAGAAGTATAAACTAAGATGATTAACTTGTGGTCAACCACATATTGAATGTGATTACTTGATGTACAAGTGTGACTTTTATTCATTGAAATTGTGATGTGTGATTGTTGGCTGGCTCAGTACCACGTCTAGTACATACTAACGGTTGGGCACCATGCCTAGTACATTACATCTCTTGGTTGGTTTAAATATCACACTCAATACATATTTGGTTGACTTATATACCATACATGATATGGATCATCTATATGGTTGGCTCTGGTATCACATCGGTACAAAATTACTATTGTTGGCTCGGGTACCATGTCTGGTTCATGTTATTGTGTGTGTGTGGATTCCATGAGTGAATCAAGTTGACTGGTTGTAATGTTGGTGATTACATTTATTGCATATATTATTTGTTTAACTAAGTTGTAGTTGCCTAGTAATATTTCATATAACTAGAGTTGGCCGATGATCCTACTAGTACAGTATGAATTTTGTGTATTGATATTGTACTTTCATTTTATTTGTTGAGTACAAGACTTCTTTCGACGTCTTTGCGACTTGAGTTGCTTTCTCCGAGCCGCTATGGGTTAATTTTTTCCATCTAGCTAGTCCATTTTTTGGACTTAGACTCTTATTGTTTGGGGTTGCAACCCCCACATTTTAGGCTATGTAGATATTTTATTACATGATTGTCAGGTTCTAAGGGTTATTGTAATGTTTTGTTGATTATGTCTTGAAATGTGACTCTATGTTTTAATTTATGAAAGACTATATCCTTTTAGTTGTTTGTCGTATTGCATGTTAGTACAATAGTTGGTTCTCCCACTATAGATTTAGTGCGGGTGACTCTCGCGGCAGATTGAGTCATGATAAAGTTGGTATTAGAGTCCTAAGTTCGTTGATTCGTCGTAACAAATAATTATCTAGTAAATTCTTGTGGAGCAGTAACATTTGTACTTTTCTTCGTAAGGCTAAAAGACTTCAGAATTTTTTCTCTTCGTTCTTTCCTTCGTGTCGTAACTTGTTTACACTTGGTATCTGGCAACCCAAAATGCACCAGACGAAACAGAGTTAGAGTACCAGGTCAAGCTGTAGAAATGGTAGTGTGATGGCGAGGAAAGAGTAGAGACAAAGGAAAGATCAAAGGCAGAGGGAGAGAAACACCCACGAGGATAGAGCTTAGAAAGCGGCTGGGCTGAGTCCGGCAACCCCTCCCCCACCCAACATTCATGTTGAGGCGAATGTGGAGGTAGATTTTGTGGAGGATGTTGAACCTGAGATGGCAACATAGGTTGAGGGTGCAGGCCTTCCTCCTAGGACTTATGAGGTCATTCATCAAGCGTTAGCCTCTATGAGTAGGAAAGCTAGTATTGGAGTCATTCCTACTGAGTCGGCTAATCAGGCTCCAGGTGCTCATCCCGTTGCTACCATCACTAATGAATGAAGTTTTGGGTACTGATGTGTTAGTTTGTCCCATACTAGGCTTTGTCATGACCAAGACTATGCATTAGTTGTTGACTAAGAGGGTGTTTGGATTGACTTAAAAATTGGTCATATCAACTTTTAAGTTAGTTTTTGACTTCTGAAAGTGTTGACAATTATAAAAATAACTTAAATAAGTAAAAAAAATGACTTAAAATAAGTTCGAAATTAAAAGTAGGGGTTCCACTACTTTTATTTTTAACTTAAAAAACATTCTAATTTGACAATGATATTACTTTTATACCCTTAATTCCTTTAAATAATTTCAATTTTTCCCTTGTGAAATAAACCCTAACATCTTCGTTTTTTTCCTCAACTTTCTTTGCTAATGCAGTGCTCCAACTCTTCAAAGCGTTAAAGCTCCAAAGTCCCCACCCCCCACCCCCACCCCCCCA
>NC_028648.1:49109168-49121205 GCF_001406875.1 Solanum pennellii | reverse complement strand
CCCCACTTAGTTTTCTTGTTCTTCTTTAACATTTTAATTTTCACTTCTTTTTTCACGAGACAAAAGTATCGACACTGAAGTAAGTTATTATTCATTCTCTCTTGATTTTTGTATCTTCTTTTATTATAATCTATTTTTTAATTTTCTGTTTTTTTGTTATTGCATCTAGTAATCTATAAGTTGTCAACAACCACTTGACACACCCAAAAAGATATTGTCTAATTGGTTACACTTTTTGAATTTGTGTAGATAAAGTTTCTTTGGTAGTAATGGTATAATTCAACAACTAGATGCACGTAAATAATGAACAACTTTAAGTTTTTCTTATTCTCTCCCGATTTCTGTATTTTCTTCTTGGATGATGTATTTTTAATGTTTTTTTTTTGTTTTCTTTTGTTGTTGCAATGTTGTTTTTTTTATATTTTTACTATGTATCAAATAATCTCTTTTTTTTTAGTTAGTTGTAGTATATACTTTGATTGTGTGTAGTATATATTTTTCATATGTTATTAGATTATAGAAATAATTATTCTCAATTTTCTTATCGATTTTTCATCTTCAGATCATTTACACCATGTCAGAAATTAATTTGAGACAAACTAATGTTAAATGAGATGATGATGGCTATCTCAAATTTATAGAGTTATGTGAATTGGAGATTAGGAAATGAAATAGACCAAATACTCATCTATCTAAAGATTGGGTAGTATAATAAGAAAATGCTTACTTTTCAGAGTGATCTTTCTCGATTTCAAAACAGAAAGGCTTGCTTGAAGGCAAAATTCGATGTAATTCGTCATTTTTTAAAGAAAAGAAAAGCAGGGTAGAAAGTCTTGCTTACTTATTTCTCCATCTAAGTAAGAGATGACGGATTGAAGTTTATAACTAGTCAAAAAGTGATAACAATGTCTAATCATGCTACTTAAGTCGTATGCTTAACACATGCAAAAAAAATATAATCGATGAGTTCAATAAAAAATCGGAATGACACTATAAAACCAAATGAAAAAAATCATTGGATCTTGAAAACCAAGTGGATCCTTTTAGAACAATTGATGAGAGAGATACATGTATAGGATGTGATGCCACCAAAACTACAATTATGACAGATGATGATTGGTGGAAGCGAAAAATCAAGGTACCTTTCTCAAATTGTTCTATATGTCTTTGTTATTTCTTTAGTTACTGAGTTTTAATTTATCTAAATTTATTTTTTATCTTTCGTTACGAGAGGATGTTCGATATAGAAAATTTAGGAACAAAGATCTTTCGCTAATATGGTTTTTTTGTGATGCATTATTTTCTGATATTGTTGTTATGGGAGAAAGAGCACGTGCTGCAAAAATACAATCATGACAGATGATAATTGGTGAAAGCGAAAAATCAAGGTACTTTTCTCACCTTGTTCTATATGTCTTTGTTATTTCTTTAGTTACTGAATTTTAATTTATCTAACTTTATTTTTTAGTCTTTCGTTACGAGAGGATGTTCGATATAGAAAATTTAGGAATAAAGATCTTTCGCTAATATGTTTTTTCTATGATGCATTATTTTCTGATATTGTTGTTATGGGAGAAAGAGGACGCGCTGCAAATCAAGAACAATTTTTTTTTAAAAAAATGACATAAATTTAAACAAAAAAAAATAAATGATATTGATGCTGATGATAGAGAACACTTTATTATAATGATGAAGGGGTGATTAAAGTGATGATCCACAAGATATGAATTCTACTATGTTTCCTAAGTCATCACTAAAAAGAAAATTTTCAACTGATGGTATTGAAACTAGTAATCAACTAAAAAAATTAAGACAAAATCTATTTTTACATCAATGAAAGAGGATATGCACTCTTTCATAGAGCTAATATCTAACAAAATTACCTCTATATCTCATGCAGTAGATGATCCCAACATTGATAAGTGTATGGAGTTTTTCGCAAGTATAACCAAATACTTTTTGAAAAGGTAAAATGTATAAATATTTTTGTGAATATGTTTATTAAAAAGACATTCAACAAATGTTTCTTGATATGCATATTGAAGAAGCTCCAAAGTCTTCGATTGAGTATTAACTATCAATTATACCTTAAGAAAGTGTGAAGAATGAATTGTTATGGAAAAAATAATTTTATTATTTTATGTTTGACAGTATGCTTGTAATCATAAACTTTATTTATTGTCTTTAATTTGGTTAGACATTATGATTGTATGGTTAAATTTTTTTAGTTTAAGTTAATTTATGTAAATGTAATCATTGTGTTGAATTTATGTAAATGTATTCATTGTTGAATTTATAGATAGGTGTTTGTTGTGTTGCATTCATATAAATGTATTTGTTGCGTTGAATTTATATATAGATGTTTGTTGTGCTACATATATATAAATATTCTTGTTGTCTAAAATTTATATACATGTGTTTATTGTGTAGAATTTATATAAAGATGTATGTTGTGATTGAATTTATAAATGTGTTAGTAATATGGAAAGTATATAAACTAGTAAAATTCTTGTTTGAATTTATATAAATATTTTTGTTGTGTTGAATTTATGTGTGTGTGTGTTGTGTAGAATTTATAAAGATGTATGTTGTGATTGAATTTATATAAATGTATTACTAATGTAAAAAGTAGTAAAATTGAAATAATAATTCTGGATTCAAAATTGTTATAAGTAAAACATATGTGTCATCACATGTGAAATAATGAAATTTTTATACTTTTGATTTTTATTAATTGAAGATATTTTTATTTCCAATAAATGAAAGATTTAAATTTTATCATATCATCAAATTTAAGTGATTTGTTAGATGAAGAAGATGAAGAACTATAATAAAATAGGAGACATAAAAATGAGAAAGAGTGGATGACGACTCTATGTCAAATAGCAGATAAGACCTTAGGACATTAATCTTTTGAAAAATTCATTAGATAAGGTCAAGTTGATTCAAAATAGATTTCTCATAGCTCGAGAGAAAACAAGTTATGAAGATTGAAATATTTGTGACCCCAAGTTCATGATTGGAGAGAAACTTTTTTTGAAATTATCACTCGTGAAAGGTGTTATGAGGTTTAAGAAGAAGGACAAACTCAACCTTGGATTTATTTATCCGTTAGAGGTACTTCTACATTTTGGAGAAATGAATTATGAGGTGGATATGCCACCACTTAATTTTGAATGTTTTGATGTTGAAGAAGTATTGTGTTAATAATTGTCAAGTAATTCAAAGTGACTCAATATTGTTCGACCAAGAATTTAACATTTGAGGAAGGTCCTAGAGTTAATATGTTTAAGCTGGTTAGAATTCCACTTGAAAGGTTGAAGTCCAACACAGTGGGAGACCCAAGATCTTCACCAAGAAGGTTCAAGATTCAAAAAATAATTAAGCAAAAAGCAAGAAGCAAACAAAACAAATTTTGATTAATCAAAATATATCATTACAATTCTGTGTTGCGCGTTTTTATTTCTTGAAACCAAATCATAATAATCTCATAAAAAATTAAATTTTCTTTTCTCTACATAAGGAGCCATACAATTACTCATGAAATCATCATCCATTCAATTTTTCGATTCACTCTTTATCAACTTTATTACCAAGAAAGCTCTTTCAACTGTAGCAGTAGAAACTAGCAACACAAATTTTATAAGGCAAAACACAAAAAATTGAATTTAAATGTTTCTTTACCTTAACTAGCTTTTCAGAAATATCACCAAGCCTTTTGAGACTGGAGAACCATTTATCAATATCACAAATATTAATTATAGAAGTCTCTATCTGATTCCTAAGAATAACCATTACATTTTCATCAAATCATCACGAAATAATTCAGCCATTTTCAATATGTTCTTGATGTCAAAACTAGAAAATCAGTCAATTGGATTCAAGCAAGCAACTCCAACAAGTAAATATGTACGATCATTGAATTCTTAAAACTGTCAATCAATAATTTAAAAAAATACCTCCACAATATAGTGATGCAAGATAGTATATTCAACAAATTTACGTTGAGATCTTCCAAAATTAACATAGAACTCATCAAAGTTATGTATCAAAATATCAAATGCAGACACATTCTCGACAAGTGGATATCATTTTTCATTCTTTAAATCTTGCAATCGTTTCTTCACCACTTTAAAAGTAGAATGACATTTGCAATATCCTTTTCTTTCTTTTGTAGAGATTCATTAAGCTCATTTGTGATCGCTAAACACCTCTCATTAAATGCACTATGAAAACAATCTTAAATGTTTGAAAAACTTTAAAATATATTGTTGTCTTAGCTTTTATTCAACATATTCAGAATCAACAACAATAGTATCAAGAACATAGTAATAGAGCCAAACATACTAATGAATTTCTAAATGATTTATAATGTCAAACCCTACCGACTATTGGCAACTCTAGGAAATCAAGTTCTTGATTCAATCCTTTACCCCTTTTAACCTCACTCATATCAAGTGCCTCTTGAACTTTTATTTCTTGAGATTCTTTAATTTCATCCACAAGATTAAAAGAACCTCTCAATACATTTAAGAAATTAGAAACCAACAATACAATTTCTCTAACTTGAAGACATTCTTTTGAATAACCCAACAATAGTAAACTGAAATTGGTGAGAAAAATAATGAATCGCATGAGCTGATCTACTCTCTTGTTGAATCAAAACTTTAAGGCCACTTAGACGCTCTTGCACATTGCTAGCTCCATCATAACATTTTTCTTTGTATAAAGATAAACTCAAAGAATATTAAGAAAGACAGTTAATAATTGCTTCTTTCAAATATAAAACACTAGTATCATGCACATAATTAATTCCTTTAAACCGTTCCACCACATACCCATCTCTATCAACACAACGCAAAACAATTGTCATTTTCTCCTTACGTGATAAATCACAATATTCATCAAACCATTTAGATCTCCATAATAGCTTTAATTGTTTCAAGATTACATGTAGTGACAATATCATTTTGAATTTTATGAGAAGTCAACTGGTCACTTCTTGGAGTCTTTTTCAATACAAGTCACTAATTTTATAACACTGCTTCTGCCACGACCTAAGAGCACCGCCTAGTCGTAATCGGCGTATTCGACCTCTCGGAGGTCTCATAAAAGCCACATGGATCATTCATTGCATACGATACTTAAAATAGAGAAGAATTTAAAACTTTCTTCACACACAAAGAATACTTTCATTAATAAGCGAGCGGAAGATTTTAAAACATCTAACTTTACAATATGTCTCATTAAACCATCTAATAACTTTTAGAGAACATTATTTGGGACTAAGCCCATACAAGACTAAAAGTAAAGACTGAAAAGACATAAAAAGAACATTGGCGTCTTGTCCTCGATTCTATGAGGACTCACCATACTTCATCTTCAACCCTTATAAACCTATCCATAGCTTACCAAACCTCCAATCCGTACACTAAAAGGGAAAAGAAGGGGTTAACACATTAAGCACTAAGTGTGGAAGTCATGCAAAATCATGCAAAAAGGGACTTTTAGTATAGAAACATGCTTTCATGACATTTTGATAAAAACCTTCATAATAAGAGTTTAAGAGACGTAATAAAGTCAACAATCACATGTAAGACATATTCAACTAGTATCAACATATAACACTTAATTCCATATGCATCAAGTAAGCCTTTTCATCATTTGGACTCTCTACCTAAGGTTGCTCTAAGACCCACCTAAGTAAGACATGAAGAGACCGCACATACACCCTCTTCAAGCACACATAAGTGTTCCTCAAAGCCACCCTAGATAATGACCTTTCTATTCAACATACTTTCACTAAGTGAACATTATTCATTTAAGCAATTTAAGAGACAACTAAACAAATAGGGGACTTCACATAATGGTCTTAGAAGACCTAGGGAACTCACTTAAGTATCTTCAAAGCCAACTCGTGCCATGTGTAGATAGCATCACATTTCACTACCTACACGTTGTAGAACCTATCCAATAACTAGAGTGCACATCTCACATGATGAGAATAGGCATTAACCGACATAAACCATACTAACAAGGTATGGAATCTGGTGTCATAAGACCCCACACCTTGAAAGGTGTTCTACTTGACTAAGGTAGAACTACGACACATCCCATGTAGGCACATGATTTAGGGGATATCAAGGGCTTCTTTGTACTCTAATCTCATACTGCAAGTAGATCTACTACCACAAGCATATCCACTCGGTGCTTTGCCTTGGTTCTCATAGATTAAGTTCATTCACATAAGAGTATTTGAGAAGGTACCATCTCTAAGTCCTACCAACTCATAATGCATATCCAAGAAGGGT
The DNA here is from genome assembly GCF_001406875.1 of Solanum pennellii. Classification (NCBI taxonomy): domain Eukaryota; kingdom Viridiplantae; phylum Streptophyta; class Magnoliopsida; order Solanales; family Solanaceae; genus Solanum; species Solanum pennellii. The sequence continues at coordinate 49,114,894 of NC_028648.1, read as the reverse complement.
CCACAAGGGCACCGATCAAGGTTCATTAGGATAACTCATTCATGAAAAGGGTACCATGATAGGTCTATCTGATTCACTTCATTATAACCTTTCTTTTCATATTCAAGGTTTGCACATTCACTTAGGGTTCTAGACTCATCAAGAAGGGGCATCATTCTTAGGTCTACCGATTCAATACATACTCTAGAATACCTCATTCATCATTCAAGGAAGGGCACCAACTTAGGTCTATCGATCCTAGACTTTCATTCATTCTTTCATTCTTTACTTAAAACAAGGATGCTTACCAAGTCAAGAGATCACATTCAACATAACTTTCATGCATCAAGTAGGGACAACTAGGTCTACCTAAACAAGACACTATATCAACATATAAAGACTCTTCATAGTCTATTATCATCACATACCAACATTTAGAGGGACATGCTTTCTTTCAAAATATCAAATAACTTTATACAAGATCACCTTCACATTATACAAGGTTACACATCATCACATCACCCTTCCCTTTATATATTCATATATGCCATAACACCTTATGCATAGTCATATTACTTCACGTAACCAACTTCACATTATACCTTCATACATACCCTAATATGATACTATTACAATTCACATAATAATGTCGACAAGGCCATGATCACAATAACAACAAAAAGTAAACACCGCCACCATAAGTGGACCATACCACACAAGAGCAATTCTATATCAATTCTACATTAGTAAGGGAATTAGGTCAACTTACGCTCTTCTAATATCCAAGATCACTATTCCTCAAAATATCCAACAATTCACAATATAATATCATAGGTAACCATAGAAATCAACAGTACAACATAGGCTAAACCCAATTCTATCAACATTAGATCATAAGCAATAAACCCTATTCATAAGCCAAATTTTGGGATTTTAGAAGGTCAAGAGTTCATAAAGATTTTCATTGTAAAACATAAATTTAACATCAATAATATCATATCTAATAATTTGAAATTGTTTCATGCAAGAACCCTTGAGTTAGAGTGAAAATTGGATTTTTCCATTAACTTTGGAATCTTCGAAATCACTTGAAATTGGATCTAAGGTGATAAATAGACTTAGATAAAGAACTCCAATACCTTATTAGAGGAAATTCCATGAGAATCGAAGAAGAAAGCCATAGCAATCCACAACCCTAGCTCTATCTTGACTTCAAGCTTCCATGGAGTTTTGAGAGAACTTTTGGGAGGGAAGGATTTTAATTTTTGGAAAAGTGAATAATGAATTCTAATTCTAGGTCTTAATGTTTAAACCAACTTAAAATACCCTACAACAATTAAACTAATCATTCCTACATTTAATTAGCCAAGGGTAGAATTTACCAACCCCCTCTTGGCTTGGCCGACTCCAAGACAGAATTGCAGGTGCTCACTTATGGTCCCCACCTACGGACCATAGGTGGGTTGATGACCCATCCTGCTGGTCGTAGGTCTGGTGAGAGACTTGTACATGGGATATAAGTCTCCCTAGTCTATGTCTTGACCTACGGAGGTCACTTATGCCCCGTTATTTGACCTACTGGCCGTAAGTCATGCCAACTTTGGCAGTTTTGGGGTTTAACTTAGGGTCCTCCTCTAAGCGGTGGTCCTTGAGGAGTCATACCCAGATGTTTAACCCCTAAACATGACCATAAAGGTTCTAGGGCCTTTATACAAGTCTCAAACATCAAAATACACACCATATTCCACAACAATATGTTAGAACAAACTAGCACATAAACGACTAGTCTCCGAATGTCTTGGTCGTTACTTGACCGTTAACCTCAAAACTACTCAACCTTGACCTTGGATACTATCCTTATTACTTTAATAATTTATTAACTTAATAAACTCATGTGAAGCTCTAGTTTATCCTAGTTCATTTTGAGGGTCATAACTTCAGATACCATGAAAGAATTTCAAGAAAGTTACCTTTGTTTAACAATGATTCATCTTCACTATGTCCATGAAATTCCAATCCCTTATTCAAGGCAAGTATCACCACTTCAACATTTTGTGCTCATGCTTGGTTTGATAGGATAACTTAACAAGTGCGACTTGAATTGATTGTTCTTGTCACATTAGATCTTCACACTTCTTATTTGCTTATGTTTATCTAATCTTTTATTTTTGTGCTAACTATTAAACTCTATACTTGAAAATGCTTCACCTCCACCTTGATGAATGTTTTCATCTTGAAATAAATAAAAACACAAACAATAAGTTGCATCTTCCGTCCCACTATACTCCAACCAATCATTATATTTTCAAACCATTTTATGATCAAAATGATGTGTAAATCCATAAATATTACTTTGAGGAAACTCGCAAATTCAAGGTTGATGAGGATCTCTTTGGATATATGCTCGTCTAATCTCATCATGTTCATTCGAATGATATTCTCGGATGGATAATTTTTTCTTTGTCTCTGCCGATAAAAATCCAAATTTACTCCTTGTTTTTAGCATAATGATGAGTTTGTTCTAATTGGTTCAATTTTTCTTCCACTCAAGGAGCATTTTGAGCAGATGAACTTGATTGTGGTAACTTGGAGGATGCAGGAGAAAAAAATCTCTTCATTTGATTTTGAACTTATATTAAAAAATTAAAATTTTAATTAGAAAGTAATTAATCAAAGCATTGTAAAAAAAATGGAATTTCAATTTACCAATATAAACTAAGAAGATAAAAAGGAATACTATGAATGATTTCTCCTCACACAATATTTCACAAATAAAACCAAAATATTAAACAAAATAATTATAACCTAAACTTCAAAAATGAATACATAGAAAAAGTACCTAATATTATTTGTAATTTCCATGATTTTAGAATTATAATTATTGTTTTAGTTGAAGATATAAAAAATAACCACAATAAATGTATTGCACATGCGTTGCACGTGTAAGTTAAGTCTTGAGATCCCTATACATGAGATATTTTATCTTAATGTATATTTTAGATTTCAACGTATCAATATGTATTAATATTGCACTAAATCATACTAAGTGAATGAACAATCTATTTTCCTTCTTGCTTGTTGGGCATTGTAGTGACGAACGTTATATTCTTAAATTTGTTATTAGGCAATTTGTTAGAAAGTAATTGTGCAAAAATTAACAGTTTGTCCTCTTAGTTATGTCGTGTCATGTACTATATGTCCCCTTTTAATAATTGAAAGTTAGTGTACCCTTTATTTAAATAGTTTTATATATACAAAAGTAATGTCTTCTGTGGTAGCTGTCTGGTGTTTTTTAGATAGTCTCCTCTTTTACCAAACCAAAGAATTCGTCTTATATAATTTTCATTTGCTAAATATGTGGTGTATGTCTTTTCCTGTTTGATCTCTTTTGGTATTAATCTAATCTTACCTAATACTTTCTTGTAGATAATATTTTTTATGTGTGTCTCGGTGCATCAATCTGGTTGTTCAGTAATTACATGCACTTTTGTTGTTGGCATAGATATTCCTCTAGATAGTGTAACGTATAGTTATCCATGCAAGAACACATGTTGTGGTAGGTATACTCCTACATTTGATTTTGTTTCACTTTTAGCTTTATTTATCATCATGCAAAAACATAGATGTATTGGAAATTGATTCTGAATAAATTTGAATGTGTATCCTTCATTTTCGCGGGGGAGGGGTGGTGGTGTTGGTGATATTTGTATTTTGAAGTAAACATCACGTTTTTGCATTTTGACCTGTTTTTTTTATGCAAGTATGACATTCTCGTCAAGGCCTCTACAAATCAACCATGTCCCATTGCATAAACCATTTGAGGGGTCCAGTTTTCTCAACTACATGATGAGCGCATTTTGTTTCAAAACAAAACTAATGTATAAAATCAAAAGAATCATCAATTGTTATGTATATGTAATTGTGTAATTCTTTTCTTCTCTTTTGTGCTATGAACTATCACAATATAATAACTGTAAAAGTTAGGATGGATTAGACAATGTACCTGTGCGACAAAGTTTATTGGGTGTTAAGTTGTTTAGGTATAAATACAAAATCATATCTTTACTGAGGTCGATTCTATGTAGTCATGAATAATGCAACCTAGTAAATATTTAGCTGCTTCAAATAGTATAACTCGGGCATGTTGTTCTCCACCACAGACTTCAAGTCGTTAGCAGTATCTACTTAAAAAGGGCAAGGGGGTGGTTATAGTTGTATTGTTGGAGTTAACATTTGGTTTGTAGCATATTGACCTTTTTTTTTGCATGTATGACATTCTTGTCAAAGCCTCTACGAATCAACTATGTTCCATTGCATAAGTCATTTGAGGGTCCAGTTTTCTCAGCAGCATGATGGACAAATCTTCTTTCAAAACTAACCGAATGTGTAAAATTAAAAGAATCATCAAATGTTATGTATTTGTAATCGTGTAATTCTTTTCTTCTCTTTAGTGCTATGAAGAATCACAATAAGATAACCACAAAAGTTAGGATGAATTAGACAACGTACCTATGCGGCGGAGTCCATTGGACGTTTAGGTGTGTAGGTATAAATAGAGTTCACATATTTACTATGGTTGATTATATGTAGTCTTGCCCGCTGCAGCCTCGTAAATATTTAGCCGCTTCAAATAGTATAACTCGCGCACGTTGTTCTCCACCACACAATTCAAGTCGTAAACAATATCTGTTTAAAAATGGGAGTCATTTAAAAGTTAAAGCTAGTTTGTTTTCTAATTAGTAAATGTAGAATCGAGTTTTTACCGAGTCTAACCTCATTTCATATTCTACATCCTCATTGGTGCAATTGTTAAAAGATACAATATGTTCTATAACTTACACTTTTTTGTTGCCCTTTTTGCAAGACGAATGTCATGACTCCTCTTTATTCAGTATGTTTGAACTTTTACAAACAATCCTATACATCGCCAATATACCATACTTGTGATTATATAAATAATAAAAAATTAAACTAATACAAACTTCAAGTAGCGTTATTAAAAGTCATATGAACTTTTTTGTCTAAAATACTGAAATTTTAAGAAATCGTAAATAAGTAAAACAAAAGGGCAATGTTTATATAGTAATAACTATTTTGAAGCAAGTTCATGAGAGTCTAAATTACATAATTAGTATTGATAAATGAATCATTATTTTGTCTTGAGCATAATAAACATATCGTCACAATTCTCTAAATTTTGGAAAAAAATATTCAGAAGTGTATATATCTACAACACAAGAGAGATTGTTAACAAAATCAAATGAATTTAGACTACATCATGTTAACTTCATAATTGAAACATTACATACTAATGTATATATTGAGCAAAAAAATAATTATTCTATCATAAAAGATATATTTTTTTCCTCAAGTACTCGATGTTATGGAATAAACCCTATTAGGATAGAAAGACTTACTTCATTAGTATAGTACCTCATATTCTGCTAAACTTTGAAATCAATCAACGCCGAAAAATCACACAAAAAAATTTTAAATGCAAGAAGAAGAAAAAGAAGAAGAAGAAGAGTAGAAGAGAAGAAAAAAATGTGGTTGAGAAATGAAAGGAAGACCCTCTATTTATAAATACAAAAAGAATAGTATCAACAAATATTTTTTTTGTGTTATCTGAAAAATCATTACCTTTCCGAAAGTCACACCACTTCGGAAAAGTCACAACTTTTTAAAAAACTCACAACTCTTTGGAAAAGTAACATCTTAATGATTTAGGGATTATATATATATATATA
>NC_028648.1:49088989-49108422 GCF_001406875.1 Solanum pennellii | reverse complement strand
CAATAGAATCAAGAGGGAAAAGAACATGATATATACTGGCTATTGATGCGAGATTTAAGATGGAGAGAGTCTTCTGCTTAAAAAAAAATCAATCGAATTTGTGGGGATAGAAAGCGAGAGAAGCTCAAGCCTTTAACAAAGAAAAAGAGATAGGGTTTTGAGAATCCATTAATAATAGGGATTAGTACCTTTTTAGTTTCAGGAAACGCTAGAGTCACAACTGAGGTTGCAAACCAGCCGTTGAAATATGTCATGTACTCAACAAACAAAGATCAAGTGCAGTATTTGTACACAAAGTGCATAGCATATTTGTAGGATCAACAACCAACTTTAGTTATTTGAAAGATGAGCATGCAACCACAACTTAGTTAAGCAGATAACATGCACAATAATGATTCACAACAAGACAGTACAATTTACTCATCAAACACACACAAACAATCACATGTACCAGACATGGTACTCAAGCCAACCATTAGTGATTTGTATTGGTGTGGTACCTGAAGCAACCATATAGATATCACGTAATAGGCATGGTACTCGAGCCAATCGAATATATACAACTTATGGCACCTAAGAAAACCAAGATATATTATGTACTTGGCATGGAACCCAAGTCAACATAACTAGGTGTGGTAAGCGAGTCTACCAACAATCACATATTACAATAAATTAAGATATGACTTGTACACTCAAATTAACACATTTATTACATGCAATTGACCATAAATAAATCATTTCAACTTATTCTAATTCTATTTCCTTAACAATACAGTATACAGGTAATACTAAAAAAGAATTTAGCAAGCACATATAATATAAACGGGAATCAAACAATCATCACCCGTCTGGAATCAAGGCCAAAATGCTATATAGATATTGATCTTTCTCATTGTTATGATACCTAACTTGTTCTTAATCTACAAACAATCAATACAACAGATAGTCAAATCTTAATGGTCTAAGAGTCCGTTTGGATTGACTTAAAAAGTAGCTTATAAGTCAAAAAATAAAAAGTCAAACTTAAATGACTTTTAAGTCAAAAATTAAAAGTAGGGGATGTCCTACTTTTGGTTTTTAACATTTTTAAAGTCAGTTTAAATTTATTTTATGTTATTTTTAACCTTGCCAAACACTCGCAAAAGCTAAAAATGACTTAAAAGTAGGTTTGCCCAACTTTTCAGCCAATCCAAACATGCTTTATATACATCTGAATATCCTAATCTCAAACTCATGTCCATTATCATGATTATCCCACCGAAACTAGGATTTTCCCACCATTAAATTAAACGGAACCCTCTCATATGTTTATCACCACACATTTAAAGTCTCTAGAATTAAATTACTAAGTTATGGAAGTAATATATTTTACCTTTACGGATAATTACTATGGAAAAAAAGTGGATCCTTTATAAAAAAATATTTATTTTAATGCAATTTTAAAAGATTATAAAATCTTTGTATATTTCTTAAAATTCGTATTTAATAAAATATATTACATAAACTAAAACGGAAAAAAATATCACTTATATACCATTTAATATAAAATTAACTCACCTTCTAATCAACCACAAATAACTAAGAAAATAATAGAAGTGTAAAATAAGTGGATTGTTCCGAACTTACATGAAATATAGAGAGAAAATGTGGGTCCGAAAAGTGTAATTTTGGATGGCTTCTCTATTTTTCTTTCATTTCTTTTTGCCTTTTTTTATATATATACTAGGCAGTGATGGCCCGTGTAAAGCACGGGCCCAACAAAAATTCTTGCGAGTTAAATTACGCAAGTACGTATCTATGGACTATGAATGACTTTTATGAGCTAAATTTTTGCGAGTTGATTGCAAAACAAACTTTATATAAATGGTTGACAATCATTTGTTTGTAGTTGTGGCTACATTTACATTGGATGTTTACATCCTATACTATTTACATACTGCTACATTTTAGTTTCTTTTCAGTGTTAGTACCTAGAAAATGTACCTGCAAAAGAGGAAAAGTGATTTTAGATTTAAAGTGGAATATTTATTTATGCAACTAAGTGCATTTATCCTCCACTCTTTATGAATTGTAGTACTACCTAAACAATTCAGTGGATCTTTCAGCGATGGGAGCAGCACCAAGAAAAGAAGCAACTCAAAATGTGTACAAGTTGTTTTGGAAAAAAGTCTATCTTAATCACAGTCGACACCAATAGGACCCTTAAGTAAAGTAGTAAGTTAGCTTAAGACATTGTTCAAAAGTCACGGATAATAAATTTAGCATTGTGAATTCACATACTTTAATTAGCTTGTCCGAGTTGTGGCAATGATGGTTGATTCATGTACAAACAACCTTCTGTAAGAGCAGAATACGACAACACAAATAATGGAATAACAATCATGCTTAAACTCTACAAGATTGAAATATATATAGACCTTTTGAGTTTCAACAAAACATCTTCCACTTTCTCCAAATGTAGAATTAGTGTTTCTCTTAGGGCATCTGCAACCTTATTCTCTATTTTACTCTTCAAATATAGAGTTTTCTATATTTCCAGACAACCAATTCTCTATTTTACTCTCTCTTCAATATTATATCCTCTTCTTTTACCCAAAATTTACTGCCAATTAATGAGAGGTTTTGAGAGATTTTCTACATTAACTGCGACTAACCCTGTTATAGAGGTAATGCGATGATGGGATCTCTCCCTATAGCGGGAATTAAATCCATCGCTATGGTAATATGTCACCTCCTATAGAGACTTGTATGGGGACAGAGACTTAAAAATCCACCAAAATTTGCCTATTTCATAACACACCTTCATCTTAACGTTCCAAACCAACCCTTCTTGTTTGTTAATAGGAGTTCTATTCATATAGATTGACTTCCGAAGTCCATCAGACTTCTTAAAATCTTTACAATAAGGGATTTATGTCACATTCTGATACCACACCCTAGAAGTTAGGGGCAAATCTCGGATTGCAACCGGCGTACTTGACCTCTCAGAGCTCTTGTACAAGCGTTTTCCGTATCGTTCATCGCATATACATGATCAAAAGTAGTGCAGAATTAAAAATTTTCACAAAACATTAGAATATCTCTAATAACATATTTCATTAGAAATCATAGGAAACATTAAGTCTCAATCTCATCAAACTTAGACACGAGAATACTTTGGGACACGGGCCATACAATACTAATGTAGAAAGTACTTAGTCTATTCCAATACTTTAAAAGAAAAGACATAAAAGACATCAATATATGCTCTAGAGTCAATTGAGGACGTACTTCACTTTGCTTGAATGACTCTAGAATCGAAGCTCTCCTTCACGATCCTTCTCACCTTTCACCTACACCTTTAAAGATAACAAAATGTATGGAGTTAGTACAAACAATTGTACTAAGTATGGCATAATGCATAAAATCATGAAAACGGACATTTATTAGAAATATGCATCTTTTCATTTAAAAATCATATTATAATCATAAGAATAACATTTAACACCTTAGAAACACATAAGATAACATTTAAGAAATTTAGCACATTTTTAAGCCAACTTTACAGTAACCTCAATTCACTGTATGGTGAATTCCTTCACTGTTACAGTGAAGTGCCTTCTCTTCACTTTTAAACATTTTTAAGCCAACTTTACAGTAACCTCAATTCACTGTTCAGTTAAGTGCCTTCTCTTCACTTTTAAACATTTCCTAACATGTAATTATCCCACTAAAAGCTATCCTAAGACTCACTTAAGCAACACAAAGAGAGACCGCCCGTACACCCTCTCTAAGAATGCCTAAATAATCCTCAAGACTACTCATAATGAGACACATGCACACTTACAAGACATCACACATATGAACATGAGATCCTCCTAACAAAGATGATTCTAAGTCTCACTTGAGTGAGTTGTGAAGAGACCGCCCATACAATCACTTTCACATACTTAAGAGATCTTATATACAACCTAAGATAGAATCATTCTCACTTAATACATCAACACATAAGTAATATGACATTTTTCCTTACCAAGGCTATCAAAAGACTTACTTAAGTAAATCAAGAAGATAACGTCCATTGACCTCTTCAAGACTACCTAAATAATCCTTAAAACTACCTAAGGCTTAGATCATGTCCACATAATCAACATCTTCCCTAAGTAGAGTCATTCTTAAGACTTATCTAGGTAAGATACGAAGTGACCATTCCTATGCCCCCTTCACACCTTAACTAGACAACCCTTAACTATCTAGGTAATTACTTATACATTCAATATATTTTCGTAACATTAGTCATTAAAATACTCATTAATCACGTAAAGACATTCAAGTAATGATCTTGGACAAGTCCTAGGGACTCTAACTAACACCTTCAAAGCCTATTGTGCAATGTCTGGATAGCGTTCCATACCACCACCTAAACCTCATAGAACTTCTCTAATGCTAGTAGGCATACCATATGATGAGAATAGGCAATAACTGACATAGACCATGTTAGCTAGACATGGAATCCGGAGTTCTAACCTACTCCGATAAGGGTGTTCTACTTGCCAATGGTAGAACTTGGACACATCCACATGGTTAAGGAATATGAAGGGCATGCTTTGTACTCTAGTCTCATTATTTAACTAGAACTACCCTTAACATACTCACTCGGTGCTAGCCTTTGTTCTCATAGAGTAATTTACATTAAAGGTTCATATAAAGGGGTTGCATATCAAGTTCATAACTCAATCACATTTACCCTACAAAAGAGGTCCACTAGGGATATCTTACAATGGCGACAAGAATCTCATAATGACTTTCCTAAGGTTTGATATGATGCCATTCCAGCCAACCAACCTTAAGTCTATCATTCTTTTACTTGAAGGATACCATTACGGCTTCCGACTTCAACATTCATAACCTTACCACTAGGTTCAAGGTTTCACATAAAGGAATCTCTTAACATCATTTAAGGTCTCATGTAATTCATACATACAAGACTAAGAGGATTTAGCATCATAAGTCAAGACATCTCAGATTCACATTCATACATGCATCAAGTAAGGGACACAAGTCAACCAAGACAAAACACAATATACTTCACTTTAACACATATCACATGTCATTCTAGAAGCACATAGAAATAACCATCATCATCTTTAAGTCATCCTATACTCTACCATATCTTCATCAATATGATCATCATATACTCATATAGTCAAGTAGGAATAACCATGCATCAACCCTAAGACTATACACATAAAGCCATAGTCGTAGTCTACATGATAACCTTAATAACATCAATAGAAGTACACATATTTTAACAACCCTAAAAATGGATATGTTAAGTAATGCTTAATGTGTCTAGAATGCCAACGATTAGACAGGGTTCACACGGATTGATGCGCGTAGAACCAGACCTCGGAACCCTTGCTACATCCAATCCAACTAACTTGGGGAGTTAGTTGAGCTAGGAAAGGTTGGGTCCAACCATGTAGGGCTCTCGAATACGAAGATTTACTTGTAAGAGTCTTTACCAAACTTAAATCTTAGGTTTGGAGGGTCTAGGGGTAAAATGGTCTTTTTACAGGCTAAAGGTAGTATAGTAATTATTCTAAATATATAATTAATTATTTTATTAATAAGGTGGAGGGGTATTTTGGGGAGACAGGGCCGAAATTGGGCTCTTGAAGTGAAGTCTTGCTCCGCCGGGGTTCGAACCTAGGTGGAAGCAATGAATTAAAGTGATTTTTTATTTAAGATATTGAATTAATGTAAAATTAATTAATTATTATTATTCATTATCTGATTTAAAATAAAAATCTAGTCATAAAATTCTTCCAAGTATTATGGATGGAAGAGTTATCCACTAGAAACGCAATGCGATTTCTAAGAAAATTCTCTATATCCATAATAATAGTATGGAACACTTCTACTGTCTCCGATAGAAAGAATGATTGATTGCTTGAATGCCGAGCCATCTACTCGAGTGAATTTTCTCTTGATGGTAAACATAAGAATGTAGGTATCTTATTGGTAGTCAGTTTTGACAGTTATACGATTCCAGAAGATGATCTAGAATTGGGTCAATCACGTTTATCAGAAGTCAACGATAGAGTGGTTCTACCAGCAAATCTCACATGCTGAGTCACATGCAGCGCCTCGAAAAGCACGGCCGAACTATATGCAGGGAAACTTGCACGTGTGGTTCATCTTCAATAGTCAACATTTCTTTGGGTCTTAACACCTTTCTCGTATCACCCCTCCTATGCTTATCACTCACCTACGCTCTTGCAGCATGCCCCCTTCGGGCAATACGGTGTAATACGCGAGACCTGGGGTGGGGTCTCATCGAACGGGAAGTTCTGTGAAAAGAGTCATTTCTTTGATGAAAGACTCCACAAAGCTAGTATAGTTATCGCACTCCCTTCATGAGACATAGAAGCAAAAAGAAAAGAAAAAAGGAGTGAATAGGGCTTATGGATCATCAACACACCGGCTAGAAAAAGTACGCAAGGGCTTCATCTGTTATTTTTCAGGCCCCAGGGGAGTTTATTCGACCCATTCCCCAGTCTCCCGGTAAGAAGGCAGGAAGAAGTTCACACCACTGAAGAAGAGGGTTTGATAGAACCAGGGTCAGCGAAAGACGATGGAAAAGGCTGCTTGTAAGCTCCCTTCCTAGACAGTGAATCGAAATCTGAGTCTGTCTGAAAGTGAGTGAATCTCTGGGAGAGGCACGAACTTAAGGAGCTAACTTAAGCTTGGTCGATAGTCGTTCCGGTCCTAGCTGGTCCTCATCTCTAAGAGCCCGTCTCGCGAGGCGTCCCTCTCGCAGTAGGGTTCCAACCCTCGCCTCGGTCTTGTGACATGCTATGTTTCCGCCGATCTTCCTCAAAAAATTCAGGTTTTCTCTCTCAAAAAGTGGGCTTATTGAATATCATATTGGTTTGGGTACGCAGATTGTTCGTCCACTTCAAACGCTCAAAACAGACCATTTTCTGTGTGAAATGACAGGGATTGGTTTGGTTACTTAGGGAATCCCGTCACTTCCGGAAAGTGCACGGACAGCCGCCATTTCCCTCTTTCAAAATGTTCTCGTGAAGTTATGATCAGACAACCAAAAATCAAACAATGACAGAGCCAGTCGAACGACCATTCGATTCATTAAGGAGCATAGCGGCGCCTCTCTCTTTCCTGCAGTTTGAGTTTTAGTTGTCTTTCCTGTCGATCTCGGCGAGCCAGTCTTAGCCTTTTCTCAGCTTGACACCTACTTTAGAACCATCCTTTTCTAAGTAGGTGGGAAGAAAGTCATTGCCAGCTCTTTGAACGAATACACTCTTGGGCCGCAAAGTAGGTGTCAAGCTGAGAAAAGGCGGAGAATTTTTATTGAAAGAACTATTAGATACCTTTGGAAATTAGGATCTTTTAGCGAGACTTTACTTTTGCAATACCAGCGCATCTTGTGCCACAGACGTAACGTTTCGATCTGGGGGTCAGGAGCAGAGGTTGTAGTATCGTAGCCAATGGCTAAGCCAGATAGAAAGCCTTGGAACACCAAGACAGTAGCAAGTGCCTTACTATTACTACGTAAACAGTTTCTTAAAGTGTTGCGCCCATTCTTTTCTTTCATAGCTGGAGCAAATGGAAGGAGACGTCGTGCAAGCCGAAGACTTTGATAGGTGTCGGTAAAATAAGATTTTTATTAAATAAACAAAACCTTATTGACTTAATCCTAAAACTAGACTCCTAAGCCTCCTACAACTCCCACTCTCTCACGTTTATCTCTCCACTCTCACGCTCAATCTCTCTTATTCATTCTCACATTTTTCTCTGCCGAAATGATATACAAAAGCAGAACAATAAACCAAGTTCTTCACCCTTGAAGAAATCACAAGAAAACAAACGTTAATTGCACACTAGGATAAGAAAGGTTGTCATTCGAGTGGAGTTGATATTGAGGAGGCTTAGACGTGTTCTTGGGTGAAGTATTAGGGTAGCAAGTCAAGATTCTAACGTCAAAAAGGTGTGGGTTCTCTTCCCTCTTGGTCCCTTTCCCAAGAGACCCCCTAAGGTTCATACGAATCTATTCCAAAAAATAGGATTGTTCCCCGTTGCATGTCCCTGTCACTAGCTCCCATTGAATCATAGGTTGGTTATGTTTGCTGGTAGAAAACTAGGGATGAAACGTGTTTTTGTGATGATTATGTGTTTATATGTACTAGCTTTCTGATGAAACCTCAAAATACATCCTTGCTATGTGGTTTCTGGAAGAGCCAAGGATGGCTACCAAGCCATGGAGTGTAACTCCAGCTCATTGAATCAATGAATCAGGAGGACATGTTTGAAGATACATACATTTGATATGCCTAATAAAATTTTTGATAACGACTTGTATCTTTTACACGTAGTAGAGATAAATCTCATTAAGCACAATTATGTATACAAAAGATATTTTTAACATGTTAAGAACAACTTTCTGGTAATGTTGCATGTGAATGAATTTAGAATGGTCAATTGCATGCGGATCAATTTTCATTTGCAAGGATAGGTTTTAGTTAAGTCATACTACCCAGTAGTTATACCTCAATTGTTACGTGTGCACTTATTTATACCACTAGTATATGGGCACGTGCGTTGCACGTTTACTTTATAACGATGAATAAAATGATAAACGATTTAACTTTTAAAAAAATGTTTGTAGTGTATAGTTAACTTGAAGAATTTTTTTTTTGCATTTAGTCCTCCCTTTATTATAATTTTGATGTAGAAATTTTATATTTGTTTTACTGAACAAAATAAAGTAGCAAAACAAACATGGAGACACACTATCTTATGATTAACTTTCTTAAAATGTCTTTTTTGTCTCATAAAAATGTAGAAATTAAATTAATAATTATACATTTCAAGAAGATAAAATGTTTGACATTAATTAGCAAAAGATGAAATTCTCCTTCTCATTAAGTAGATCTAATGCAATTAAGTAATTCAAATTTATAAATAAAAACTTATCAGGAGGAAATAACTAAGGTTTAAAGTGCAACGATTGGTATTTAAATTATGTAAATATATAAATAAAATATTAATATTTAATTAAATAAATCAGATTTTAATTTAATGGAGAGCCAAAATGACAATATTAGTATTCTTACAATTAAAAGTTTGTTAAAATATATTTTACTTTTTTTGTTAAAAAATTAATAGGAGCAATATTTGGTCAAAGGATAAAATATCTACTAACTTCGTAAGCATTTTGGTCTATCATTTTTTTGACTTTGGGATTTGGATCTCATGATAATTTTAATGAAAATTGTCTAAAAACTATAGATTTTATCCACAAGCACATGTAAGAATGATTCTTTACAAATATTTAAAATTTACAATGAAAAAAAGTAATTATTAATAATTTGAAATTAGAATATCTTGTAGGCATTATTGTTTTGCATGCCTTATACACTATTTTTATGATTGTATTTGTCTAATTTTCTAAAACAAAAAATACACCCTCAATCAAATATATTCTTAAAACAAAATTACAAATAAAAAGAAAAAGTATCATGTATAGGAACAAGTTTAGCCTAAGACAACCAACGGAAAATAGAAAAATTCAAAGACAATCGTTTCCCTGTTTTTTATTGATAATACAAATTGAAACAAAGTTATAGTAATAAACATTCAACTTTTGACCATAAAAAAAAATTAAAATATTTGGAAGACAAGTTAATGGAAGTGATATTCAACTACATAAATGGAGAGTAAAATGGAGGGGTCTTACCATAGTTCTGATCTCGACAAATAAGTAAAAAAAATAAATACATCAGGTTTCAATATTTTAGTAATTTTATATTCATTCCTATAATCAATCACATTATGCCTTGTAATCTTGACACAAATCCTCTTGCCTTGAAATTTTCTTCACTTGATTAAAGCTTCTCTAGTCTTCCTCACACAAAAATTGTATCACATATTAATCTTTCTATAAAAATAATGTTAAAAGATTGTATTTATAGGAAAAAATATAGCTTTGGAATATGAAGATTCACTTACAAAGTGGAAAGGTCAAGTATTACAAAAATTAAAGACAAATATTAATTAAGAACATAAATTAATTAGAAGATAAATCATATACATGTATCTATTTAAAGGGTATATATTTCAAGAAAATAAACTAAATTAGATATTTTAATTAATAATTATTCTAAAGAAGTGCAAAAGTCATTAACATTTCTATTAAAATAATGTAACTTAATATTTAGATTAAATAGTTAAATATTTTTATAACATTTTAATTTATAATAAGGGTAAAATCGTAACTCAACTTTTAACTTTTTTGGTTCCCTCTTATAATAATATATGATGTTTGGAATTATGTGACTTATGTTGATGTTTCCGAAAATGTAATTACATGTGTATGTGTGTGTTCCCGTGGCTATTGTTCATGGTTTAGGACTTGAAATGCCATGATAGTTCTTTATATTTCATGTACACATGTTGATGTAAATGTGATGTTCATACAAGTTGAATGTGGCTGATTTGAGGGTTGATCTCTTGTCTAAACGAATCCATAAAAACGCACCTAAAACGTTCTAAATGCACTACAAAATTCCCCAAAGAACTAAGGTGTAACTTGATGAAAGGATGCTGAAAAATTAAAAGAAAATTTCCAGCTTCTAGTGATGAATTTCAGTTGGCAAAGAGGGTTCAAAATGTTTAAAAAAATGAATTAAAACAGGTGAGGTCATGGATGATTGAACCCGTGACCTCACCATGATAAAAACCATGAAAATAAAGAAGTAAAAAGAAATGTGGTGAAGGGGATTCGAACCATGGTATTGGCAGGAAAATGTAACTTAAAAGAAAAAAAATAAGAAATGAGAGGAGTGGGATTCGGACCCACCACCTCTCAATCAGATTTAAGGAGGAGAATAAAAGAAAAATAAAGGGGGAGGCGTGTGGGAATCGAACCCACGACCTCTTAGGCAGATTAAGGAGGAGAATAAAAGAAAACTAAAGGGGGAGGCGTGTGGGAATCGAACCCACAACCTCTTAGGCAGATTAAGGAGGTGAATAAAAGAAAAATAAAGGGGGAGGCTTGTGGGAATCAAACCCACGACCTCTTAGGCAGATTTTATGAGGAGAATAAAAGAAAAATAAAGGGGGAGGCGTGTGAAAATCAAAACCACGACCTCTTAGGTAGATTTAAGAAGGAGAATAAAAGAAAAATAAAGAGAGGCTGTAGGGGTTTGATCCCACAACCTCATAGTCAACTCGAAATAAACTAGGAGAAATAGATAAAAAAAAATAAAAGGGGCTCTGGGGGTTTGATCCCACAACCCTTCAGCCAAGAAAGAGAATTTTTAAAGGATAGAACTAAAAAGGAAATGGTGATATTGGGGCCCGATCTAGGGTCCCAATCACGTGGACTGGAATTAAATAAAAAGAAAAATGTAAAGTGTTGTCCAAGGGATTTTAAATCGAGTTACCTTGCCCAAATTCTGTATTGATACATAAGTCATACGGGAATTAAATATTCAACAATAATGTTGCCTACTTAGATCGAAATCGAGATCTTGGCATACATAAAAGATGCATAAGTCTTGTACTACATAATCTTAGGAAAATATGAATCACTCAAACGAACGATGAATGAAGCCTCATGGCTTGTATGTATAGACCCATAAGTCTAGCATACATTTACAAATAAGTGAACCTAATATGTATGTAATGAAATGATGTAACCCTAGAAGGGTTAAGTAAGAGGGCAAACCACACTAAATGGCCAAGTGCATTGGCACATAATGAAATGAACAATGAAATGATGAAATGAACAATGAAATGATGAAACCCTAGAAGGGTTAAGTAAGAGTGTGAAACACACTAAATGGCCAAGTGCATTGACATATGATGAAATGAACATTCACGTAAAATGGGTTGAGTAATTATGAAGAGCATGTGCTAATGTTAATGAATGTGGTGACAAAATGATATGAGGCTAATGTAAAATATGAGAGCAATCTCAAATGATCTTAAGTAAATGTTACCAAAACGTACTCACCTATGAGAGTGTAAAGTTAATGAAGAGATCAGTCTTTATGAACACTCTAATGAAAGTATTGAGATTAACACACTTAATACTAATGATGAAATGAGAAATCATTTATTGAGCTATGTTGTCCTCATACTAGAAGCCAGCTTCCATGACGTATGAGTTGAATGTAATGGAACTTTATACTGAGCACCGATAGACTAGCTGTGAGAGGTGATGCCTTATTTCGGGAAGGGCGCAGGTTCACGTAACTCTCATGAGATGAGACTGTCCGGCGTTGCCGGGTATGGGTCTCCTTATATCTCCTAGTCTTCGAATCTATACTTCCAATTTAGGGATATGGCGGGGTTCAATTCCCATGTATGCTAGCATGTTTTGGGTCACTTTGGCCGGTGATTCCACCTCTTTTTGGTGTGGGGTTTCATGACACTGGATTTTATGATGCTCACATGATCTATGTCGGTTAAAGTTAAAGTTTCCAATGAATAAATGAGGCCAGCCTCAAATGATGCACATAATGAAACGAATGATACCAAAGGTGTTAGGATAGGATAATCAAGAGGTGAGTTAGATTCAAGTAATGACATTAGGTCATTCTTGGTCATTGCACAACGAACCCAATGAAAGTCTTAAACTACATCCTAGGTATAGCTGGTGTTTACAATATTCCATGAATAAAATGAAATGAAGTACGTATGAATGAACGAAGCAAAATCTGTGTTTGCTAAAGCAGACTCCCTAGTTGAGGTCCGATATGTTGAGACCTCATTTCTGGGAAGTCTTAATGTCAATTCCATGATTCCAAGGTCCCATGGCATATGAATGAATGATATGAACAACGTCATGTGTTATAGGAATTATGATATGTGCTATGTGTACGCTGTTGTGTGATGTATGCAAAACGGTAAGTATGATGATGCATGTTACCTCATGGCATAACTTTCCAAATCCAAATTTTGAAAGATCATAAACTTTCCTAATCCAAATTTGGAAAGTTCACTCAGTTTCCTAATCTCAATTAGGCAAGTCCACTGACTTGACCTGCTATAATCATGTTGCTAGGAAAGAGCTATTCTTACTCATGCATGTCCTTGGTGTTTTCTTGCATATACCCATACTTAGTACAAGTTTGTAATAACCCTATACAACTCTAAACTTTTAGGTGCAGGCACAGGTGGACGCTAGAGCTATAGGATCAACGCTGCAATTATCCGGACGTCAAACATTCATCCGGACTTGGTAGGCCCTCATGCTTTCGAGGATGCTTGCCCATTTACATTCTAGCTTAGTTGTAGGATTGAGCTATTGTAGTATGTTCCACTAGAGTTTCTTTCCCATTTTTGTTCAGACATTGTATTGGTGCCATTTTGGCAAGTACATCTTTATTGTTATAATAAACTGTTTATTTCATTTGATGATCTTAATGTTAGATGGTTGATGGTGAACAATTACGTATGTAGTAGAATGTTTAGTAGGCATGTTAAGAAACAAAAAGTTTCAAATTTTCTGCTAAAATTAACCTAGACGAAGTAAGAATGACGTAAGTAGGCTTGTCTGTGACCTCTGAGAGGTCAATGACGTCGGTCTCGGTTAGGGTCTAGACTCCGGTTGTGACACAAATACTTTCACATTACTTATCATGTAGATAGATATTATCCAAATTCACATAATCAACTACACAAATCATTAAAATACTTCAAGTAGTGTCGATAAGGCCATGATCATTATATTAATTAAAATAACGTTGACAAGGCCACATCAATTGCAAGTAAAACACATAACACTACCACCATAAGTGGACCATATCAATCATAAAATAAATGAATTTTAATTAATATAAAATAAAAGGGAATAAGGGCAATGTACCACCACTCCATCCTCAACACTTCAATCCAATGCTAAACCATCCAATTCAATACCATAAGGCCCTTACCCATGGCCATAACCATAAATTCAATATAAAAACTGTCATACTTAATAAAACTAGGTCAATTCAATATAGATTCATCAATCTAAGACAACCTAGATACCAATTTAATACAAATATTACATCAATCAATAACCCATATAAAACTACACTAGAATTCATAAGCATTAAGTCCAAATGACTTAACCCATAAAGTAGTCAAAAACTAGGGTTCATCAATTACATGGGTTCATAGGTTAATTAAGTTAAAATCGTCTAACTAAAAAAATTTCAATCAATATTCAATGCTTAAAAACCTTTAATGCAAGAACCCATGGATAGATAATAAAATTGGACAATTCATCTTTGAAAACTTTAGAGAACTTCTTTCAAAGTTGGGCTCCTTGATGAATAGAGTTTCAAGGATAAAAAATATACCTAAACGAAGCTAATTCTTTAAATTGATGAAGAATCTCCACTCAATTATCCAATCCAAGCCCTTCCTTGAGTTTTGGCTCCAATGTAGTTCTAGAGAATTTCTAAAGGAATTTGGGTTTTAATCTCGAAGAATGAAATCTTCTAAGTGTTTTAGGCTTATAAACGTATTTAAAATACCCAAAAGAGCCTTTAGGAACCTGCCCTTACTTAATTTGAAGTGAGATGAATTTACAACTTCACCCCTCAACTTACAGTGAAGCTGTGTAGGAAACAACCTCACAGACGGAGGGACCATCGACGACCCGTCCCTTGACCAACAGACCATCCTGTTGGTCCGTGGTCTGGGACTGAGGCTGGTCTTTGGCCTCTCCTCTGATACTCCTAATTGTTCATCAACGAGAACTCACCTACGGGGCGTCGACTGACCTATTGGGCGTTGATTTTCATCCGTAGTGGGCTGTCTTGGGCTGTGTTGGCACTCTTGAAGGGTCCTCCTCAAGGACCCTAGGATGGTCCTTGGAGATTTTTGCCCAGACATCTCCAACCCAAAAATGCTCGTACAAGTATTTAGGACCTCTCACATGAATTTCATCCAAAACGAACACGTAAAACTCGATGAAACATGCCTAGACACACAAGGTCGTTTCAAGGCAAACCTTTCAAACGTCATGGACGTTCTTGGACGATTGACCTCCAAAATGCACGAAACTCGATGAACTTAATATATACACTATAATAACTCATTTAATGACCTTATAATCTTATGAATTACATATAAACACATAAAACTATATATGAGACACATAGGTGACTTAGTCGTCGAACGTCTTGGTCGTCCCTTGACGTTTGACTTTAAATGCACCTAAATTCTTAGACACTGCCTCAATACCACATTATAAACCATTTTCGGACCTTAGAAACTCATGACAAACATGTTAGGATCTAGTTCACCTAAATCATTTTTGGGATCTTACAATTTTTTACCTATATGTTTTTACCAATTCTTACCCTGGATTGCCCGTGACCTTACCTCACTCAGATATTGTCCAAGCATAGCCTAACCTGAAATTTTCAAATCTTCAAACCAGAAGTTTTCTTACCTAGTTTTCACTAATAGTTCTCTCATAACGATGTGGAAGGTCGTTACAATAAATATCAATTTATCCATCATTCTTTCCCGAATGACCAAACAAGAATAAATGATTTATATCAATAAGAGAGTAGTAACCGAACCTTAAAAAAGTGAGGGTACTTGTCTCGTATATACCTCTCAGTTTTATAAGTGGCTTCTTCAATCAGGACAATGTTTCCAATGAACCTTCACCAACCTAATTTCCTTTTTTCTGAACTTCCAAACAGCCTAATTAAGAACAACAACAAGATCTTCTTCGTACTGTAGATCCTTCTTTAGCACGACTCAGTCCCATTTGAGGATGTACTTTCCATCCCCATGATCCAAGGGAGAGCTGCTTCTTTTGAGCCGCGATGAATTCCTATTTTCCCTCTAGTCCATTTTTCTAACTAGACTATTGTTGTTTTAGGGTTGCATCTCCACATTCTAGACTACATAGATATTTTGATACATGACTTTTCAGGTTCTACATGGTTTCTCTACAATTTTTATTTTGATTATGCCTTGGACTGTGACTTTGTGGTTGTCAATCATATATGATCTCAACATGTCCTCCAATATATGAATCATCCTCTCTGATTGACCATCTGTTTGGGGATGGAAGGTTGTGCTAAACGCGAGGTGAGTGCCATGCTTCATATAACTTACCTCAAAATTTAGAAGTAAACTGACAGTCTCTTCAAACATTATGAAAAGGGGCACCCCATGCAAACCTTACTATATCTTTGACATAAATCTTACCCAACTGTTGAGAGTTATAGACTACTTTAACTAGAATGAAATGAATTGATTTAGTCAACCTGTCAACAATTAACCAAGATGGAATCATACTTTTCCAAAATCCTAGGAAGACCAACAAAAAGTCCATGGCTATCATTTCCCAATTCCTCTCAGGAATGAGCATCCTTTAAAGTTATCTTGTAGACCTCTAGCGCACATAATTTACCTGAGTTCTAACACTAACACTTATACACATATTTAAATATGCTATTCATCATCCTATACCACAAATAAAGATTCCTCAAATCTCGATACATTTTGGGTACACTAGGATGAGTCAACTATATTTTTGGATCAAGTCTTCAATATGAGGAGCACAAATCCACTCTTTGAAGACCAGCACTTCACCAGTGTCCAGTGTAACATATGAAGTCTCCTAGAGACTAACCTTGTCCCTAAGCTTGTTTAAATTCTCATCCTCAAATAGTTTAGTCTTGATTTCCAATATAAATGTGGGCTTGACCTCAATACTGCGAACACCCCACCATTTCCTAAAATCCACAACCGCATGAACTTAGATTCTAGAATCTAAATCTCTCTTGCTAAGGGTAACAATTTCCTAAAATCCACAACCCCATGAACTTCGATTCTCGAATCAAAATCTCTCTTTCTAAGGGTTTCTTAAACACCAAAAGCAAGCCAAACTTCTCATGCTAACTGTCATCTGGCTCAATGCATCTACCACCAATTGGTCTTGCCCAGATGATATTGAATGGTCACATCATAGTATTTTAAAAACTCAATCCACCTCCCTTGCATCAAATTTAAGTCCTTCCGAGTAAAAACATTTTGTAAACTACGTAATCTATGAACACCTACATTTAACATCATAAAGATAGTATCAACAGATCGTAGATGCAAAAACTACTGTTGCCAACTCTAAATTAAGTTAGGCAGTTCCTCTATGGACTTTCAATTTCCTTTAATAATACGCCATAACATGCATGGATTGCATCAACAAAACATCCAAACCCGTGAAAAACACCACAAAATAGAATAGAGTCCATCGACAATGACAGGATATAAGTCGTTGTAAAAAATGCTTTGATCTTTTGAAATATTGACGAGTGGTAGATTTCTACTCATCTGAAGTATTTTTAGTTCAATACATAGTATCTTCAATACCTAGTTATGTCCTTGTTTGATGATATTTTTATTTTTTGTAGCTATGAAGGCTAAAGGACAAGACAAAGACAAATCATGAAAAAGAGTGAAAAACATTGAAAGGATTGTGAACTCCTAGATGACAATCACCTAACCTAAAGAGTGGATCACCCAACAAGCGAGAATTGGCCCAAAGTGACTGTGCACATTTGAAAATATTCAAGGTTGGTCGGCAAACCAAAGTAGAAATGTTTATTTACCGAAGTCATTGGGTGATCTAGATGTTCCATTGTCGGAGGTAACCAACTCTTAAGTTAAAATGAAGGCTGAAATGGAAAACGCGGTGATAAATTGGCTATCTGACGAATGGAAAAGGCTGACTCAATTGAGTTATCCAAGTGATGTTCAAACACATGAAGACTAAATCAGATGAAGAGCGAGTTGAAGAACGAACAACGGTCTGCCGAATCAAAAGAGTGATCCCGACTAACATCATTGAGTGCATATACATAGAATTTTTTACTAATTTTTGGGGAAACTATAAATAGTCCTAAAGAGAGAGGAAAAGGAAGTCTTTCCATAATTCATTGTTAGGCTACTGCACTTTTACTTTAATTTTGAATATTGAAAAATAGTCTGCTTAGTTAGTTTTGGGTTTTCAAATACTTTTGTAATTGACAATTAAGGGTTAAAATTGAAGTGGGTGTTGAAGATTATTGTTTATTATCAATACATTAATGGCAGAAAATATCATATGTATAATTTATTTCTTTTTATAATTCTTGGTTAAAACTCCAAATTTAGAGGTATAATACTGGGGTTTGGTGTTGATTTAATTTAGTGGGTCTTGTGTCTTACTTTGTTTTATTTTTTTCCATCCATGAGTTTGAGTTATATAGCATGAGGTTAATTTATGAGTTAAGATTACAAACTTAATACTACTTTATATCTTTGATTGTTGCTCGAAAGAGATCAATTGAAGTGGGTGAATAACTTAATACATGCAATTCATGTTTGATTTCTATAGGCTGCTCGAAAAAGAAGTTGTGGTTCGATTCTAGTTGTTGAATCTTTCTGAGAGTGAAATTTAGTAAGGTATTAGGTTGATTTTTGATTCAGATAAATGAGATCGAAAGTAGAATTGTATGATATAATGCTTTGAGATCGAAAGAAGATTTGTATCATTGAATATTACCTAGCTAATCCATTTTTGTTTAACATTATTCAACAAACACTTATACCCTAATTTGACATCAATACCAATCCCACGCCCCTATATCATCACTTACTTGTTTGAATCCTCATTTTTAGTTTAATAATGATAAATGATACCAAAAAACCTAATGTAAATTTGGTGGAATTATCCACCCACTTGATCTAATAACTACAATAAATTGGTTGGATTCTTAATTTCCGAATTGAATTCATTGCATTATATCGCTCCTTGTGGGATTTAACCCCAGCTCTATTATTGAGTAATTTTATTGCTATCGATCGCTTACTCTTCTAATTATTATAAGAGTAATTTGAGCGTTATAAAAATGGATTCGCGTCTAGGGAGTGATGACTAAGAATTCAGTTTGTGGACTTGTTTGTTTATGGTAGATTGTTGTTTGGTGTTGTTGTTGTGCCCTAATCGTATGTAGAGTTATGAGGGAAGAAGGAAGTAACGATGCTAGTCACTATGGGTAGAAAATAACATGAGAGATATGAACTACATGCATGTGAATGTCATTTGAAGCAGAGGGCAATCTGGGTACCACTACTACTGGAAGAGTTGTGTTTCATGTAATCTGAACTATGTAACCATTGTTCCAGATGAGAGGAATGTTTGGAGGTATTTCTTATGAATAACCCATGAAGATCTCAAAAATTTTATGGATATTTGTGGGCCTCTCATCTCAAAGAACAACTCACAAGAATCTATTCTGTTGAGGTTGTTCCCTTTCTTTTTAATGTAGAAAGAAACTAGATGGTTGACCGAGTTACCAAATAATTCTATCGCTTCATGTTTGGAACTAAATGAAGTATTCACCGAGATATTCCCCCTCCCCCCCCCCCCC